>NC_069504.1:596541708-596717163 GCF_027579735.1 Bombina bombina
TAGTACGCAAAACCACCTTATCTGCATGGAACACCAGATAGGGCGGAGAACACTGCAGAGCAGATAACTCTGAAACTCTTCTAGCAGAAGAAATAGCAACCAAAAACAAAACTTTCCAAGATAGTAACTTAATATCTATGGAATGTAAAGGTTCAAACGGAACCCCTTGAAGAACTGAAAGAACTAGATTTAGACTCCAGGGAGGAGTCAAAGGTCTGTAAACAGGCTTGATCCTAACCAGAGCCTGAACAAATGCTTGAACATCTGGCACAGCTGCCAGTCTTTTGTGTAGTAAGACAGATAAAGCAGAGATCTGTCCCTTTAGAGAACTTGCAGATAATCCTTTCTCCAAACCTTCTTGTAGAAAGGAGAGAATCTTAGGAATTTTTATCTTATTCCATGGGAATCCTTTGGATTCACACCAACAGATATATATTTTCCATATTTTATGGTAAATCTTTCTAGTTACCGGTTTTCTGGCCTAAACCAGAGTATCTATCACAGAATCTGAAAACCCACGCTTTGATAGAATCAAGCGTTCAATTTCCAAGCCGTCAGCTGGAGGGAGACCAGATTTGGATGTTCGAATGGACCCTGAACAAGAAGGTCCTGTCTCAAAGCTAGGTTGAAGGTCCAAGGTGCTACTAGTGCATCTACTAGAGTCGCCTTGGGATCCCTGGATCTGGACCCGTAGCAAGGAACCTTGAAGTTCTGACGAGACGCCATCAGATCCATGTCTGGAATGCCCCATAATTGAGTTAGTTGGGCAAAGATCTCCGGGTGGAGTTCCCACTCCCCCGGATGGAATGTCTGACGACTCAGATAATCCGCTTCCCAGTTTTCCACACCTGGGATGTGGATCGCAGATAGGTGGCAGGAGTGATCCTCCGCCCATTGAATTATTTTGGTCACTTCTTTCATCGCCAGGGAACTCCTTGTTCCCCCCTGATGATTGATATATGCAACAGTCGTCATGTTGTCTGATTGGAATCTGGCCTTTGCTAGCTGAGGCCAAGCCCTGAGAGCATTGAAGATCGCTCTTAGTTCCAGAATGTTTATCGGGAGAAGAGACTCTTCCCGAGACCATAGTCCCTGAGCTTTCAAGGATTCCCAGACCGCGCCCCAGCCCACTAGACTGGCGTCGGTCGTGACAATGACCCACTCTGGTCTGCGGAAGCTCATTCCCTGGGATAGATGGTCCAGGGTCAGCCACCAACGGAGTGAATCTCTGGTCTTCTGATCTACTTGAATCATTGGAGACAAGTCTGTATAGTCCCCATTCCACTGTTTGAGCATGCACAGTTGTAATGGTCTTAGATGAATTCGTGCAAAAGGAACTATGTCCATTGCTGCAACCATCAACCCTACTACTTCCATGCACTGCGCTATGGAAGGACGTGGAACAAAATGAAGAACTTGACAAGTGCTTAGAAGTTTTGACTTTCTGACCTCTGTCAGAAAAATCCTAATTTCTAAGGAATCTATTATTGTTCCCAAGAAGGGAACTCTTGTTGACGGAGACAGAGAACTTTTTTCTATGTTCACCTTCCATCCGTGTGATCTGAGAAAGGCCAGAACGATGTCTGTATGAGCCTTTGCTTTTGACAGGGATGACGCTTGTATTAGAATGTCGTCCAAGTAAGGTACTACTGCAATGCCCCTCGGTCTTAGAACCGCTAGAAGGGACCCTAGTACCTTTGTGAAAATCCTTGGAGCAGTGGCTAAACCGAATGGGAGGGCCACATACTGGTAATGTTTGTCCAGAAAGGCGAACCTTAGGAACTGATGATGTTCTTTGTGGATAGGAATATGTAGGTACGCATCCTTTAGATCCACGGTAGTCATAAATTGACCTTCCTGGATAGTGGGTAGAATCGTTCGAATGGTTTCCATCTTGAACGATGGTACCCTGAGAAATTTGTTTAGGATCTTCAAATCCAAAATTGGTCTGAAAGTTCCCTCTTTTTTGGGAACTACGAACAGATTTGAATAAAATCCCATTCCTTGTTCCTTTATTGGAACTGGGTGTATCACTCCCATCTTTAACAGGTCTTCTACACAATGTAAGAACGCCTGTCTCTTTATTTGGTTTAAGGATAAGTGAGACATGTGGAACCTTCCCATTGGGGGTAGTTCCCTGAATTCCAGAAGATAACCCTGAGAAACTATTTCTAGTGCCCAGGGATCCTGAACATCTCTTGCCCAAGCCTGAGCAAAGAGAGAGAGAGTCTGCCCCCTACTAGATCCGGTCCCGGATCGGGGGCTACTCCTTCATGCTTTTTTGTTAGCAGCAGCAGGCTTCTTGGCCTGCTTACCCTTGTTCCAGCCTTGCATCGGTTTCCAGGCTGGTTTGGGTTGTGAGGCATTACCCTCTTGCTTAGAGGATGCAGAATTAGAGGCCGGTCCGTTCCTGAAATTGCGAAAGGAACGAAAATTAGACTTATTCTTGGCCTTGAAAGTCTATCTTGTGGAAGGGCGTGGCCCTTTCCCCCAGTGATGTCTGAGATAATCTCTTTCAATTCTGGTCCAAATAGAGTTTTACCTTTGAAAGGGATGTTAAGCAATTTTGTCTTGGATGAGACATCCGCTGACCAAGACTTTAGCCAAAGCGCTCTGCGCGCCACGATAGCAAACCTTTAATTTTTCGCCGCTAATCTAGCTAATTGCAAAGCGGCATCTAAAATAAAAGAGTTAGCCAACTTAAGTGCGTGAACTCTGTCCATAACCCCCTCATATGGAGTCTCTCTACTGAGCGACTTTTCTAGTTCCTCGAACCAGAACCACGCTGCTGTAGTGACAGGAACAATGCACGAAATGGGTTGTAGAAGGTAACCTTGCTGTACAAAAATCTTCTTAAGCAAACCCTCCAATTTTTTATCCATAGGATCTTTGAAAGCACAACTATCCTCGATAGGAATAGTAGTGCATTTGTTTAGAGTAGAAACTGCCCCCTCGACCTTAGGGACTGTCTGCCATAAGTCCTTTCTGTGGTCGACCATAGGAAATAATTTCTTACATATACATATACATAATATATATGTATATGTAAGAGGAGAGTAAAAATCTTTTATTTAAGGTATGGAATAGACATGTGCACAGCGGAAAAATTTGTTTCGGATAGATTCGATTTCGGATACATTCGAATGTATTAATTTCGGATTCATTCGGATTCGAATCAATTCTGATGTATTCGGATGTATTCGTTTTGGATTCAATTTGTAAATTCAGACATTCGGTATGTGTTATGTTGATTCAGATGGTTCCAAGTTATACAACCGGAATTATTGCACTGTTCTATCGCACTAAATTTAATTTTTTATACTGAATTGTGATTAGTCCATGGCCATTCGAATGTAACAAATAAATCTGAACTAATTAGGATTTATTTGTTACAAATGCATTTGGATTAGTTTAGTTTCGCTGCTAGGGAAATTCAGAAATTCGAATCTCCGAATTTGAGGAATTCGTCCGAATGTCGATACGGAACAAAACGAAACGCACATGTCTAGTATGGAAATAAAAAACAATTGTATTTACTTTCAGATTTGGGCTAACAGAGGATTTGCCTCCTTTTCTTTGCTCACCAGAACAATTTGACAATGTCTTTTTCTGCAGAAGCTTCCCAGACTGCAATAGTTTCATGGTTATCTGGAAGTGCAATGTGTTCCCAGCTATATGAGTAAAGTCAGTTCTTATTAGTTAGGGAAACAATTTGATTTCCTGTGTTTATTATAAGGAGGTATTTATAGACCTCATGCTGCACACAAAGTCATCACAATTTGTCACAGCTGTTTCCGAACTCTTAAATTGGAAAGTAAATTGTTTGCATTAGCCTGAAAGAGTTTAGACATATCATGATATTAAGGTTGGACCTCATTTCTAAAAATAAAATATGTTTAAACTAAAGGTTTGGTGCTGTAATGACCCGTCCGAAACAGAGAGTAAAAATGAGTCATTATTTTTGTAGCATTGTCCCTGAACTGATGCCCTAGCAGGAATATCTCACACTTACCACAGTGGATGTTAGTATCTCGCTGTAATCTGGGATGTTGACATCTGTGTAGCTTGTGGCCTCATCCCCAGTGACAGGAATGTTATTCAGTCCATCAAGGAGCCTGAATGGGATGTCATCCAGAAAACTCATCCCCACAATATTTCCTGAAGATGGATCTAAAGGACAATAATTGACATATTGGTACAGAGAAATATTTGTTAGAAATATATATGGTATAAAAAAAACTGGCAATGTATCTATATAATAAAAAAAATAATCTCATATCATTCACCATTTATAATAATGTACAGAGGGATGCTTTCACACCTTGGGTAGTTATACTGTGTAAAGAATGTCCCTTTAAGTAAAATCTACTTATATTGAGACTTTTCAAGAAACATGTTGCATACCTAGATGTTCATTGGCTGACAGGGACACTTCTCACTGTGGTATATAGAGACGGTGACAACCCTCCACAAGTCTCAGCAAGTAAAAATGTAGCTTTATTTGTATGTATTTTCTGACTTTTTTAATTTTTTTATTTAGCTTTATTATCTTTTTAAATGGGGCATATAAGCAGTGACTATGGTGTTAATATGAACCTTCCAGAGAAAATGTATATTTGCTTATAAGCAAGATTACAAATATGGCTTTAGTTATTTGTTCCCAGGTTGTCAGATGCTGAAATGATCATTTTTGCTGGCTTTAAACTCCAGTTTTGGACATCTTTAGTGATTTTATATTATTGTATATACTCATTTCTGTCTGTATTTCACCATTCACTTACAATACACATTACAGAAAGAAAAGAATAAGGTATAAAAAGAATATTAAAGTGTCATCGATATCTGGATGAGAAATTAACTAGGAAAAAGAATAGAAAACTGCTTATTTTATTGCTAGTACTTATATTTGAAAAAGGTCATACTTTATTACTTTGCTTTATTCCTACGCTTATCTGATTTGCACGGGTAGAGAAATAGGGTCAGGGTGTACTATTTGTAAACCTCAATTCATATAATTTAATGGAGAAAAATAAAGTTACATTAAAAGGACATTAAACACCTACTGTGTAGAGGTTGCCAGATGTCTAGAGAGGTGGGATTGCCAGATGTCCCTGCTCTGGCAACTATGAAGGTGTAAAAACATTGCACTGTGCAACTGTGTCAAATCCCTGTTATGTGTTTGTATTACAGGTATCAAAACTGTAAAATCCTTGATATGTGTGTTACTGGCACTTAAAATAGTGTTCGGAATAGGGACCATTGAGAGACCCACCTCTCATGCCCCTGAACCTGCAGGTGGTCTGGTATTTTGTGGATAGTTGGTCACTCTAAAGAGAGCTTTATTTTTTTTATTTTTTCACAGGGTCCAACAGAAAACAATCCATGTTTCGGGCTTTACACTAGCCTTAATTATGCTTACCTGTTATTAAAGGGACACTAAACCCAATTTTTTTCTTTCATGATTCAGATAGAATATGCTATTTTAAGCAACTTTCTAATTTACTCCTATTATAAATTCTCTTGCTATCTTTATTTGAAAAAGCAGTAATGTAAGATTTGGAGATGGCCCATTTATGGTTCAGAACCTGGGTAGCACTTGCTGATTGGTTTGTTACATTTATCCACCAATAAGCAAGTGCTACCCAGGTTCTGAACCAAAAATGGGCCGGCTCTTAAAGGGACATTATACACTAGATTTGTCTTTGCATAAATGTTTTGTAGATGATCCATTTATATAGCCCATACAGGGTTATTTTTTTTAAAGTATAGTTTTGCTTATTTTTAAATAACATTGCCTTTCAGACTCCTAACCAAGCCCCAAAGTTTTAGGAGAATACTGATGTATACCTACTGCAGCTTTCTCCTGTTTGTGTAAAGGGTCTTTTCATATGCAAAGAAAGGGGCAGGGGAGGAGTGTCTGCTATTTCCCACTTGCAGTGGGTGTTCCAATGACTTTTTCAACAGAGCTAAACTGGGAGCTTCTAAGTAAGTTTTTAAACGTTTTATACTGGATGTTTAGATCAGTATCTGTGCATATTATTCTTTATAGTAGTGTATATTACATGCAGTTATATGAAAATTGGTGTATACTGTCCCTTTAAACTTACAGCCCTGCTTTTTCAAATCAAGATAGCATGAGAATGAAGAAAAATTAATAGGAGTAAATTAGAAAGTTGCTTAAAATTGCATGTTCTATCTGAATCGTGAAAGAAAAAATTGGAGTTTAGTATCCCTTTAACCTAATTAGTGTTTAATAGTTTTACAAAAGGTGCCAAAATTACAACTCTCTTTACAAATCCATTACTAAATCCCCACCTAGTGGTCATTAATCATATCGCCATAATTACACAATTACAAAATGAGTATCATCACATTATATGACGCCACCTAGTCACCAAATAATTTATTTTAAATATTAACACAATAAAAATCAAACCTTTACCTTTAAAACCACATTAGACTTGATTTCAAATAAAAATTAGATACACATCAGATTCATTTCAGATTTCAATTATAGTAAATTAAATGATCAAAATACTGTAATAAAATTGACAATTTATACCTTACGGAATCATAGTTTCTTAATTGTAAATCTAGTAAATTTCTCTCCTTTTCAGTAATGTCTCTCTATTACCACCCCTTCTAGTGACCAAATATTTTACATCTTAAACATTACATTTACTAAGCATGGGCAGAACATTTTCTATAATGCATAATGAATGCCGAATATGTCTGTCGGCTGCAATATTTGGTTATTTTTAGCACCTGATTTATATAGTGTAAAAGTGCAACACATAACTATCTGGATTTCCACTCATTTCTATAATCAATGCCACATTTTTACCCATGCCTAATAAATATAGGCCTAGATTACAAGTGGAGCACTACTCATAACACAGCTGGACCGCTCTAGAATTAGTGTGCAATCTGGTATTACAAGCCATGGTAAAACTGAATAACCAGAGACTGTTTAGCATGGCTAACATCAATTTAGTGCGCCCTATACTTTCAATGGATATTGCAACTGCAATAATCATCGCTCATATTACAAGTTCAGGCGCAACACACAACAAAGCTAACAATTTAGAGCAACTTGAGACCTGAATTAAAGTGTTAGGGCGAGAATAAAACTATAACAAAACACATGTTAAACATATTAAATAAAATATTACACATATATATTGTAATGCTCGTGGGATATTTCACTATCAGACCGAACTCGGCCAGTAGTCTTCTTATCCCGGCGTCAAGCCGGAATGATAGGGAATATTCCAGAGCAGAGAAAGTTCACAAGATGAGGTAAGGGGCACTCACCACAGGCAGGATAGTCTTTGGCGGCAACAGGCAGGGAATCAGAGAAAGGCAGTTCAAAGGTAAACAACTAGAATGGTCCGGCAGGCAGGGTTTGGCAACAGTAAAGCAGTCCAGAGATAAACCACTAGGATGGTCAGACAGGCAGGGTCTGGCAATGGTAAAGAAGTCCAGAGATAAACCACTAGGATGGTAAGGCAGGCAGGGTTTGGCAACGGTAAAGCAGTCCAGAGGTGAACCACTAGGATGGTCAGTCAGGCAGGGTATGGCAACGGTAAAGCAGTCCAGCAGTTTAGGGGTTAAGAGGCAGAGTGGTCAGACGAGCAGAGTTCAGCAGCAGTAAATAAATCCAGCAGTTTAGGGGTTAACAGGCAGGGTGTTTAGACAAGCAGAGGTCAGCAACAATATAACAGTCCAGTATACAGCAATAACAACACCCAGGAGAAAACTAAGTAACACCTATACTTGGGCAGTGATAGGTAGCAAGTGAGTAACTTACATAGGTGCAGGGTTCGCGCCACAGGAGATCCTGACTGGCTTCAGATGTCACCGCCGCACACAGAGAGGAGCCGACTCCCCCCTAGGCAACAAGCAGAACAGCAGGCGCCGCGTCTCTAGCAACAGCTAGAGCCGCACCACGCCACATAGCCCCCCTCTCAAGGGTTCCCTCCAGGAACCAGAGACGGCCTCAAAGGATGAGCAACATGGAATCTGGAGACCGAAGATGGAGCATGCACATCACAAGCAGGAACCCAGGAATGATCTGCCACAGTGTAACCCTTGTAATGTACCAGATACTGCAGTTGTCTGCTCCTGTATCTGGAATCCAGGATCTTAGCAACCTCATATTCAGGGTCACCATGGACCAGGAGCAGAGGAGGAGGAGCTCGGAGCCGAGTATATCTATTCTTGATGTAAGGCTTGAGTAGTGATATGTGGAAGACTGGGTGTATGCGCAGAGTTTTGGGCAAGGCCACTTTGTAGGCAACAGGAGACAGTCTTTTCAGGACTATAAGTGACGTGCCATCATAGGAGGCAGGTGAGGCAGCGCCTCCCCTGTCCTATGTGTGAATTAAACTTTTTTTTATTATGTATAAAAAAAAAAGTTAAAAGTTAGTAGATAAAACAAAATGCACCCAAGGAAGTACCCCCGACTTCACCACCATACCAAAAAAATAAAGCAGCGCTGCATCCCATATCCATCCATATTGTGCAATGAAGGAGAGGCTGTAAGCCGTTCAGCTCCCCTCCATTGCGCAATATGGATGTTTAAGTTCATTTTTCTATGAGCTGCTAGAGACTGCCACCCAGTGGCGCTTCACTCTCTTTGTGGCCCATAACGCTTCCAACGAGGCTGCTCTCTAATCAGCCTCGGGAGCCAATCAGCAGTCCGCTCTCTCCTCTCTCACATCTAGGAGCCAGTCAATGAGCCAGGTGACTGGGCGGGAAGAGAGAGCGGAGTGAGATGAATCTTCACGTGTGAGGAGCCGTTACCGCAAGTGAAACAGACTGAGCTCAGACTAGTCAGTGCTGCTGCATTGTGGCATCTAAGTTATTTACCAACCAGTTACTGACTGTGAAGGTATTAAAGGTAAGTACTCAAGTTTATTAAATTCACACAATTTATTTTTTATTTTCGGCATGCAGCTGTAGATACATAAAGTACAGGGGCACGAATGGGTGCTGGGCTCTTCCTGAATCGGGATGTGCAGGATTGGTGTTATAAGAGTGTGCTTCCGTCACCATGGCAACTGACACACATTCCACATGGCAGTCTGTGTGACATTACATTAGAGGAAGAGATGTGCAGGCCTTTAACAGTTTATCCTCTTCAATTAGCCCTGTGTGCAGTGCACCCTCCAGCCCCCTTGTATACTCACACAGATCAAAAGAAGTGACTGCTTTTTTGAAGCCCCTGTTTGCTATCAGTATAATACAATTACTGTGCAGGAGGACTGCTTAATGTGATAGTTACTGCCTAGCTTTCCAGTGCGGAACCACTAGTGTTCATGTGCTGACTTCCCCCTGCTCTCTCCTTAGCAATTAAAAGCTTATGTGATCCCTGGGGAAGGGGAGTTGAAAACGGCCAGACAGGAAATAACAGCCTCTCTTACTGCCGGTGTTCTGTCAGGTCATCAGTCACTGCAGTGTTCAACACACCGGGTATGTAAACAGTGCTTCTGCTTCACTGATGATTTATTTCAACTGTTTTCTTTAGGAGAGAGCCAGGAGGCTGTCTGTGTATTACACAGATGTATCCCTCATTCACAGAGCTGTGCTTTTTGTCTGACCTAATAGTTTATCTGATTGTATGTGTGTGGTATAATCAGGTGTGGGCTACAATATACCAATTTATAGCTTTGAGTACTATCATATCATTTGTGTATAGGGGTATATTGTATATTAGGCACAAAAATATTGCAGTATATAGTTATAGTATTTTATTATCTAAAATACCATCATACCATTATTTTTATAAACTGTGTGTATGTAATAACTGAAATATTTTTTACCTTAGAAAATGTGTGCTATTTCCCAGATCTGGCATACATTTTTCCAAATATACTGATGATTTAACGTATACTGAAATGTTATTTTTCATAGAAAGAGGATTTTAAAGGCTTATATATATATATATGATTTTTACATTTTCTAGATATGTTTACTTTAAAACCATAAAACCACTTTCCAAGCAAAGTAGAGAAAAGCTGCAGAGAGCACTAACCCATAATGTATAGTCCATGATAAATCCAAACATTGATCTTAAAATAAATAAATAAATGGAAAGCACATACAGCTTGATAACGGTAAGAGGCAGATTGAAAGCTAACTGTAAATAGGAAAAAAGAAAATGTAGCACACTGAAGCCTTTACTATAATGAAGTTTCGGCTTTTCTTGGCATTGCAGCTTTTTGTTTTATGAGCCCCAACACAAATTTCAAGCACATATATGCCTCCCTCTTGTCATTGGCTCATTTAATGTGTTCAGTTAGCACACAGGATGCCAAGAAAATTAAGCAAATGTAATTATAGCAGTAAATTGGATTTAATTGTAAATTTAAAGGAAAACTGAACCCAAATTTTTTGCTTTCATGATTCAGATAGAGAATGCAATTTTAAGCAACTTTTTCATTTATTCCTATTATCAATTTTTCTTCATTCTCTTGCTATCTTTATTTGAAAAAGAAGGCATCTAAGCTAAGGAGTCAGCCAATTTTGGTTCAGATCACTGAGCAGCACTTGTTTATTGGTGGATGAATTTATCCAACAATAAGCAAGAACAACCCAGGTTGTTCACCAAAAATGGACCGGCATCTAAACTTACATTCTTGCTTTTCAAATAAAGATACCAAGAGAATGAATAAAATTTGATAATAGGAGTAAATTAGAAAGTTGCTTAAAATTTCATGCTCTATCTGAATCACGAAGAAAAAATTTGGGTTCAGTGTCCCTTTAACCCCTTAACGACCGAGGACGTGCAGGGTACGTCCTCAAAAAAACATAATTTATGTAAGAACTTACCTGATAAATTCATTTCTTTCATATTAACAAGAGTCCATGAGCTAGTGACGTATGGGATATACATTCCTACCAGGAGGGGCAAAGTTTCCCAAACCTTAAAATGCCTATAAATACACCCCTCACCACACCCACAAATCAGTTTAACGAATAGCCAAGAAGTGGGGTGATAAGAAAAAGTGCGAAGCATATAAAATAAGGAATTGGAATAATTGTGCTTTATACAAAAAAATCATAACCACCACAAAAAAGGGTGGGCCTCATGGACTCTTGTTAATATGAAAGAAATGAATTTATCAGGTAAGTTCTTACATAAATTATGTTTTCTTTCATGTAATTAACAAGAGTCCATGAGCTAGTGACGTATGGGATAATGACTACCCAAGATGTGGATCTTTCCACACAAGAGTCACTAGAGAGGGAGGGATAAAATAAAGACAGCCAATTCCTGCTGAAAATAATCCACACCCAAAATAAAGTTTAACAAAAAACATAAGCAGAAGATTCAAACTGAAACCGCTGCCTGAAGAACTTTTCTACCAAAAACTGCTTCAGAAGAAGAAAATACATCAAAATGGTAGAATTTAGTAAAAGTATGCAAAGAAGACCAAGTTGCTGCTTTGCAGATCTGGTCAACCGAAGCTTCATTCCTAAACGCCCAGGAAGTAGATACTGACCTAGTAGAATGAGCTGTAATTCTTTGAGGCGGAGTTTTACCCGACTCAACATAGGCAAGATGAATTAAAGATTTCAACCAAGATGCCAAAGAAATGGCAGAAGCTTTCTGGCCTTTCCTAGAACCGGAAAAGATAACAAATAGACTAGAAGTCTTACGGAAAGATTTCGTAGCTTCAACATAATATTTCAAAGCTCTAACAACATCCAAAGAATGCAATGATTTCTCCTTAGAATTCTTAGGATTAGGACATAATGAAGGAACCACAATTTCTCTACTAATGTTGTTGGAGTTCACAACTTTAGGTAAAAATTCAAAAGAAGTTCGCAACACCGCCTTATCCTGATGAAAAATCAGAAAAGGAGACTCACACGAAAGAGCAGATAATTCAGAAACTCTTCTAGCAGAAGAGATGGCCAAAAGGAACAAAACTTTCCAAGAAAGTAATTTAATGTCCAATGAATGCATAGGTTCAAACGGAGGAGCTTGAAGAGCTCCCAGAACCAAATTCAAACTCCAAGGAGGAGAAATTGACTTAATGACAGGTTTTATACGAACCAAAGCTTGTACAAAACAATGAATATCAGGAAGAATAGCAATCTTTCTGTGAAAAAGAACAGAAAGAGCAGAGATTTGTCCTTTCAAAGAACTTGCGGACAAACCCTTATCCAAACCATCCTGAAGAAATTGTAAAATTCTCGGTATTCTAAAAGAATGCCAAGAAAAATGATGAGAAAGACACCATGAAATATAAGTCTTCCAGACTCTATAATATATCTCTCGAGATACAGATTTACGAGCCTGTAACATAGTATTAATCACGGAGTCAGAGAAACCTCTATGACCAAGAATCAAGCGTTCAATCTCCATACCTTTAAATTTAAGGATTTCAGATCCGGATGGAAAAAAGGACCTTGTGACAGAAGGTCTGGTCTTAACGGAAGAGTCCATGGCTGGCAAGATGCCATCCGGACAAGATCCGCATACCAAAACCTGTGAGGCCATGCCGGAGCTATTAGCAGAACAAACGAGCATTCCCTCAGAATCTTGGAGATTACTCTTGGAAGAAGAACTAGAGGTGGAAAGATATAGGCAGGATGATACTTCCAAGGAAGTGATAATGCATCCACTGCCTCCGCCTGAGGATCCCGGGATCTGGACAGATACCTGGGAAGTTTCTTGTTTAGATGAGAGGCCATCAGATCTATCTCTGGGAGCCCCCACAATTGAACAATCTGAAGAAATACCTCTGGGTGAAGAGACCATTCGCCCGGATGCAACGTTTGGCGACTGAGATAATCCGCTTCCCAATTGTCTACACCTGGGATATGAACCGCAGAGATTAGACAGGAGCTGGATTCCGCCCAAACCAAAATTCGAGATACTTCTTTCATAGCCAGAGGACTGTGAGTCCCTCCTTGATGATTGATGTATGCCACAGTTGTGACATTGTCTGTCTGAAAACAAATGAACGATTCTCTCTTCAGAAGAGGCCAAAACTGAAGAGCTCTGAAAATTGCACGGAGTTCCAAAATATTGATCGGTAATCTCACCTCCTGAGATTCCCAAACTCCTTGTGCCGTCAGAGATCCCCACACAGCTCCCCAACCTGTGAGACTTGCATCTGTTGAAATTACAGTCCAGGTCGGAAGAACAAAAGAAGCCCCCTGAATTAAACGATGGTGATTTGTCCACCACGTTAGAGAGTGTCGAACAATCGGTTTTAAAGATATTAATTGAGATATCTTCGTGTAATCCCTGCACCATTGGTTCAGCATACAGAGCTGAAGAGGTCGCATGTGAAAACGAGCAAAGGGGATCGCGTCCGATGCAGCAGTCATAAGACCTAGAATTTCCATGCATAAGGCTACCGAAGGGAATGATTGTGACTGAAGGTTTCGACAAGCTGTAATCAATTTTAGACGTCTCTTGTCTGTTAAAGACAGAGTCATGGACACTGAATCTATCTGGAAACCCAGAAAGGTTACCCTTGTTTGAGGAATCAAAGAACTTTTTGGTAAATTGATCCTCCAACCATGATCTTGAAGAAACAACACAAGTCGATTCGTATGAGACTCTGCTAAATGTAAAGACGGAGCAAGTACCAAGATATCGTCCAAATAAGGAAATACCACAATACCCTGTTCTCTGATTACAGACAGAAGGGCACCGAGAATCTTTGTGAAAATTCTTGGAGCTGTAGCAAGGCCAAACGGTAGAGCCACAAATTGGTAATGCTTGTCTAGAAAAGAGAATCTCAGGAACTGATAATGATCTGGATGAATCGGAATATGCAGATATGCATCCTGTAAATCTATTGTGGACATATAATTCCCTTGCTGAACAAAAGGCAATATAGTCCTTACAGTTACCATCTTGAACGTTGGTATCCTTACATAACGATTCAATAATTTTAGATCCAGAACTGGTCTGAAGGAATTCTCCTTCTTTGGTACAATGAAGAGATTTGAATAAAACCCCATCCCCTGTTCCGGAACTGGAACTGGCATAATTACTCCAGCCAACTCTAGATCTGAAACACAATTCAGAAATGCTTGAGCTTTCACTGGATTTACTGGGACATGGGAAAGAAAAAATCTCTTTGCAGGAGGTCTCATCTTGAAACCAATTCTGTACCCTTCTGAAACAATGTTCTGAATCCAAAGATTGTGAACAGATTTGATCCAAATTTCTTTGAAAAAACGTAACCTGCCCCCTACCAGCTGAACTGGAATGAGGGCCGTACCTTCATGTGAACTTAGAAGCAGGCTTTGCCTTTCTAGCAGGCTTGGATTTATTCCAGACTGGAGATGGTTTCCAAACTGAAACTGCTCCTGAGGACGAAGGATCAGGCTTTTGTTCTTTGTTGAAACGAAAGGAACGAAAACGATTGTTAGCCCTGTTTTTACCTTTAGATTTTTTATCCTGTGGTAAAAAAGTTCCTTTCCCACCAGTAACAGTTGAAATAATAGAATCCAACTGAGAACCAAATAATTTGTTTCCCTGGAAAGAAATGGAAAGTAGAGTTGATTTAGAAGCCATATCAGCATTCCAAGTCTTAAGCCATAAAGCTCTTCTGGCTAAGATAGCCAGAGACATAAATCTAACATCAACTCTAATAATATCAAAAATGGCATCACAGATGAAATTATTAGCATGCTGGAGAAGAATAATAATATCATGAGAATCACGATTTGTTACTTGTTGCGCTAGAGTTTCCAACCAAAAAGTTGAAGCTGCAGCAACATCAGCCAATGATATAGCAGGTCTAAGAAGATTACCTGAACATAGATAAGCTTTTCTTAGAAAAGATTCAATTTTCTATCTAAAGGATCCTTAAACGAGGTACCATCTGACGTAGGAATGGTAGTACGTTTAGCAAGGGTAGAAATAGCCCCATCAACTTTAGGGATTTTGTCCCAAAATTCTAACCTGTCAGGCGGAACAGGATATAATTGCTTAAAACGTTTAGAAGGAGTAAATGAATTACCCAATTTATCCCATTCCTTAGCAATTACTGCAGAAATAGCATTAGGAACAGGAAAGACTTCTGGAATAACCGCAGGAGCTTTAAAAACCTTATCCAAACGTATAGAATTAGTATCAAGAGGACTAGAATCCTCTATTTCTAAAGCAATTAGTACTTCTTTAAGTAAAGA
Source organism: Bombina bombina (assembly GCF_027579735.1). Classification (NCBI taxonomy): domain Eukaryota; kingdom Metazoa; phylum Chordata; class Amphibia; order Anura; family Bombinatoridae; genus Bombina; species Bombina bombina. Next base: position 596,556,874 of record NC_069504.1, read on the forward strand.
GCGAATAAATTCCATCTTAAATAAATATGAAGATTTATCAGCATCAATCTCTGAGACAGAATCCTCTGAACTAGAAGAGTCCAAAGAATCAGAATGATGGTGTTCATTTAAAAATTCATCTGTAGAGAGAGAAGATTTAAAAGACTTTTTACGTTTACTAGAAGGAGAAATAACAGACAAAGCCTTCTTTATGGATTCAGAAACAAAATCTCTTATGTTATCAGGAACATTCTGTACCTTAGATGTTGAGGGAACTGCAACAGGCAATGGTACATCACTAAAGGAAATATTATCTGCTTTAACAAGTTTGTCATGACAATTAATACAAACAACAGCTGGAGAAATAGCTACCAAAAGTTTACAGCAGATACACTTAGCTTTGGTAGATCCAGCAGGCAGTGGTTTTCCTGTAGTATCTTCTGGCTCAGATGCAACGTGAGACATCTTGCAATATGTAAGAGAAAAAACAACATATAAAGCAAAATAAATCAAATTCCTTATAAGACAGTTTCAGGAATGGGAAAAAAATGCCAAACATCAAGCTTCTAGCAACCAGAAGCAAATGAAAATGAGACTGAAATAATGTGGAGACAAAAGCGACGCCCATATTTTTTGGCGCCAAATAAGACGCCCACATTATTTGGCGCCTAAATGCTTTTGGCGCCAAAAATGACGCCACATCCGGAACGCCGACATTTTTGGCGCAAAATAACGTCAAAAAATGACGCAACTTCCGGCGACACGTATGACGCCGGAAACGGAAATGAATTTTTGCGCCAAAAAAATCCGCGCCAAAAATGACGCAATAAAATGAAGCATTTTCAGCCCCCGCGAGCCTAACAGCCCACAGGGAAAAAAGTCAAATTTTTGAGGTAAGACAAAATATGATAATTTAAAGCATAATCCCAAATATGAAACTGACTGTCTGGAAATAAGGAAAGTTGAACATTCTGAGTCAAGGCAAATAAATGTTTGAATACATATATTTAGAACTTTATAAATAAAGTGCCCAACCATAGCTTAGAGTGTCACAGAAAATAAGACTTACTTACCCCAGGACACTCATCTACATGTTTGTAGAAAGCCAAACCAGTACTGAAACGAGAATCAGTAGAGGAAATGGTAAATATAAGAGTATATCGTCGATCTGAAAAGGGAGGTAAGAGATGAATCTCTACGACCGATAACAGAGAACCTTATGAAATAGACCCCGTAGAAGGAGATCACTGCATTCAATAGGCAATACTCTCCTCACATCCCTCTGACATTCACTGCACGCTGAGAGGAAAACCGGGCTCCAACTTGCTGCGGAGCGCATATCAACGTAGAATCTAGCACAAACTTACTTCACCACCTCCCTTGGAGGCAAAGTTTGTAAAACTGATTTGTGGGTGTGGTGAGGGGTGTATTTATAGGCATTTTAAGGTTTGGGAAACTTTGCCCCTCCTGGTAGGAATGTATATCCCATACGTCACTAGCTCATGGACTCTTGTTAATTACATGAAAGAAAAAGGCAGTTAATGCCTGAGAACGTACCCTGCACGTCCTCGGTTTGGAAAGCAGCTGGAAGCGATCCTGCTTGCTTCCAGCTGCTTTCCGGTTATTGCAGTGATGCCTCGATATGGAGGCATCCTGCAATAACTTTTTTAAGCCATCCGGTGCAGAGAGAGCCACTCTGTGGCCCTCTCTGCACCGGAGATCGGTGGCTCCCTGCGTTGGTGGGTGGGAGCCGGACCGGGAGGCGGGTGGCGGCCATCGATGGCCCTGGTTATGTGCAGGGGGGCGGGATCGTGGGCGGGGATGAGCGGGGGTGCGCACGGACGCGCGCGCGTGCACGGGAGGGCGGGGGCGGGCGCGTGCACGGGGAGGGAGCGGGTGGGAACCGCTACACTACAGAAAATTTGTTAATAAAAAATGTTTAAATGCCTTAATATTTAAAAAAAAAAAAAAAAAGATCAGCAAGGTGGTGGGGGTTTGTCTGTGTGGGGGGGGGAAGTTACACTACAGAAAAAAGCCAAATAAAAATAAAAAAAGCACTTTTTTTTTGCAAACTGGGTACTGGCAGACAGCTGCCAGTACCCAAGATGGCCCCCAATGAGGCAGAGGGGATGGTCAGAGAAACCCTTTTATTTTAGTACTGGCAGACTTTCTGCCAGTACTTAAGATGGCGGGGACAATTGTGGGGTGGGGGAGGGAAGGGAGCTGTTTGGGAGGGATCAGGGGGTGGGATGTGTCAGGTGGGAGGCTGATCTCTACACTAAAGCTAAAATTAACCCTGCAAGCTCCCTACAAACTCCCTAATTAACCCCTTCACTGCTAGCCATAATACACGTGTGAGGCGCAGCAGGATTTAGCGGCCTTCTAATTACCAGAAAGCAACGCCAAAGTCATATATGTCTGCTATTTCTGAACAAAGGGGATCCCAGACAAGTATTTACAACCATTTGTGCCATAATTGCACAAGCTGTTTGTAAATTATTTCAGTGAGAAACCTAAAATTGTGAAAAATTTAACTTTTTTTTCAATTTGATCGCATTTGGCGGTGAAATGGTGGCATGAAATATACCAAAATGTACCTAGATCAATACTTGGGGATGTCTACTGTACTACACTAAAGCTAAAATTAACCCTACAAGCTCCCTAAAAGCTCCCTAATTAACCCCTTAACTGCTGGGCATAATACACTTGTGGTGCGCAGTGGCATTTAGCGGCCTTCTAATTACCAAAAAGCAACGCCAAAGCCATATATGTCTGCTATTTCTGAACAAAGGGGATCCCAGAGAAGAATTTACAACCATTTATGCCATAATTGCACAAGTTGTTTGTAAATAATTTCAGTGAGAAACCAAAAGTTTGTGAAAAAATTTGTGAAAAAGTGAACGATTTTTTGTATTTGATCGCATTTGGCGGTGAAATGGTGGTATGAAATATACCAAAATTGTCCTAGATCAATACTTTGGGATGTCTACTAAAAAAAAAATATATACATGTCAAGGGATATTCAGGGATTCCTGAAAGATATTAGTGTTCTAATGTAACTAGCGCTAATTTTGGAAAAAAGTGGTTTGGAAATAGCAAAGTGCTACTTGTATTTATGGCCCTATAACTTGCAAAAAAAGCAAAGAACATGTAAACATTGGGTATTTCTAAACTCAGGACAAAATTTTGAAACTATTTAGCATGGGTGTTTTTTGGTGGTTGTAGATATGTAACAGATTTTGGGGGTCAAAGTTAGAAAAAGTGTGTTTTTTTCAATTTTTCCTCATATTTTATATTTTTTTTTATAGTAAATTATAAGATATGATGAAAATAATGTTATCTTTAGAAAGTCCATTTAGTGGCGAGAAAAACGGTATATAATATGTGTGGGTACAGTAAATGAGTAAGAAGAAAATTACAGCTAAACACAAACACCGCAAAAATGTAAAAATAGCCTTGGTCCCAAACGGACAGAAAATGGAAAAGTGCTGTGGTCATTAAGGGGTTAAGCTGCCTCTGTCGGGTTTCTATATGTGTTTCTCAGGCGTATCAGAGCCAAGTGCCTCACCAGCCTCTGACCTCACTGCACGTCGATTTGGACTGATAAACCTAGGCCCTAATTTGTGACAGGGTTGACGTAAACGAATTTGTCGAGTAGAGACCTAAACCACGTTCACCTACCGAGATGGCACGTACAGAAGCTCTATGACGATCAGCAAACGTTTTGTATCTAGAGACAGCTGAACATAGCTGAGCGCGAATACGTTGCCAATGAGTGGTGAGTTCAGTAACGTGTTGGTTTGCAGCAGGAACCCCAGTGGACTGAGCAGAAAAAAGGAAGACAGAAGGTTGATACCCTGCTGCAGCTTGAAATGGAGAATATCTAAGAGAAGACAGAAGGTTGATACCCTGCTGCAGCTTGAAATGGAGAAAATCTAAGAGAAGAGTGCCAATGAGTGATTCTTGCCAGCTCAGTTAGGGGTAACAACTCAGACCAGTTGGTATGGAGAGCGTTGACAAAGGCTCTAAGGTAGGCCTTGAGATCCTGGTTTACTCTCTCAGTTAGTCTGAGGATGGTAGCCAGAAGACAAGGAAACAATGGTTCCAATCAACTTACAAAAGGCTCTCCAAAAGGTAGAGATGAACTGTGGACCTCTGTCGGAAACAATATTCACAGGAATGCCATGAAGTCGTACCGCATGCAAGAGAAAAAGAGACAATAATTCTTGATCAGAAGGCAGTTTGGTTAGGGGTAAAAAATGAGCCAGTCTGGAAAAGCGATCCACCACAACCCAGATAACTGTATGGTGGTCAGAAGGAGGAAGGTCCACAATGAAATCCATTGTTATGTGTGTCCATGGTTGTTTGGGAATGGATAATGTTTGGAGCAACCCGGGAGGCAGGGATCGTGGAGTTTTGTTGGCAGCACAAGTTGTGCAGGCTTTCACATAATCCTGAGCGTCAGACTTTATAGTAGGCCATGTTGGAAAAGACGCTTAAAAGTCCTTGTCAAACCAGGATGTCCTGAGAGTTTACTATCATGAGCCCAGGACAGCACAGGAGTGCGTAGGTTCATAGGTACAAAAAAGATATCGGAAGCCAGAGGGGCTTCAGGAGGTTTACTAGACTGGGCACGTTGCAGTCTTTAAAGAAGGGTGGTGTTCAGTTAAGTAACCACACAGGAGGGAGGTATGATGTGTTCAATAGGAGCTTCAGAGGAATCACTTGAATGAGGAAACTGATGGGAAAGGGCATCAGCCTTCTTGTTTTTGGGCCCAGGAAGATAAGAGACCACAAAGTTAAAACAGGAAAAGAACAAGGCCCACCTGGCCTGTCGAGGATTGAGTCGATGAGCAGTCTCTAGGTAAGTCAGATTCTTGTGGTCGGTGAGAATCTATATGGGATTGGCTGTGCCTTCTAACCAATGGCGCCATTCAGTCAAGGCCATCTTAATGGCTAAGAGTTCACGATTACCCAAATCGTAATTCCTCTCTGCAAGTAGTAAAGCGTTTGGAAAAAAAGAATACAAGGTGCGACTTGGAGGTTAAAGGATTCCTTTGAACTGTAGGTCAGGATCAGGATGGCGGAGCACAGGAGCAGAACAGAAAGCTTTTTTTTTTTAGACAAGTGAAGGCATATATGGCTTCAGGGGGCCAATGTTTGCAGTCTTTGTTCCATTTTGTAAATTCCGTTAATGGAGCGACTATTTGAGAAAAGTTCTTTATAAACTTGCGGTTATAATTGGAGAACCCCAAGAATCTCTGTAATTCCTTTAATGAAGTAGGTTTAGTCCATTCTAAAACTGTGGTGGGTTTAGCCGGATTCATGGCAAACCCTTCTTTCGAGATTACATAACCAAGGAACTGGATCTGAACTTGGTCAAACTCACATTTTTCTAGTTTGGCTACCAAAGAATTGCCTCTGAGACGTTGAAGTACCTGTTTCACGTGCTTATGATGCTCCTCAAGAGTGGAAGAGAAAATAAGGATGTCATCCAGGTAGACAATTACAGTGCGATTGAGGTCACGGAAGACATCATTGACAAATGCCTGAAAGACTGCAGGGGCGTTACATAGCCCAAAGGCCATTACGAGGTATTCGTAATGCCCAGATCTTGTGTTGAAGGCGGTCTTCCATTCGTGGCCTGGGAAGATACAGATCAGATTGTATGCCCCACGTAAGTCCAGCTTGGTTAAGAAGTGAACATTCTGGAGTGAGTCATACAGTTCGGTAATCAAAGAAATGGGATAATGATTCTTGATAGTTATGTTGTTTAAGGCCCTGTAGTCGATGCAGGGTCTGAGCCCACCATCCTTCTTACTGACGAAAAAGAAGCCTGCCCCAGCAGGAGTGGAGGAAGGGCGAATGAAACCTTTAGCTAGGTTCTCTTGGATGTACTCCTCCATGGATTTGTTTTCAGCTTTGGAGAGTGGATAAGTCCTCCCTTTAGAAAGTGGAGCTGCGGGAAAGAGGTCTATTTTGCAGTCATAAGAACGGTGGTGGCAGCACGTCGGCTTCTTTTTTCTCAAACACATCTGCGAAGTCTGCATATACTGAGGGAAGGTTTGGAGGAGTCTGTATACTGGCTATGGGGATGCGGAGCCGAGGAGTGACTTTAGCAAGACAGGAGTTGAAACAGGAGGTACCCCAGGAGGCCAGTTGTCCTTCAGCCCAGTCGAACTGTGGATTGTGTATAAGAAGCCAAGGGTGACAGGCTGTGCTGGGGAGTGAATGACCTTGAACTGCAACTGTTCCGTATGAATGACTTGGATGCAACAAGACAGGCTATTACATCCAGTGCTCTGTTGACAACTTATGAAAGGAAATTTATTATGGAATTGCTACAGCTTGTTTTATATTGTAACTACTTCATTTTTCAAAGCCAGTTTTAAATTCAACGTCAGGGAACTGCTATGGGGTCAAATGTAGCCCCCACATATGCCAACATATGCCAACATCTATATGAACATGTATGAGGAGAAATTTGTATACACCAATGGCATGTTCCAAAAGTATGAATTATGCTGGTTTCGGTACATAGATGATGTGTTTGGCATATGAGGGGGGGGGGGGGGCGACATTGACACCCTGTATGAGTTTGTAGCAGATTTGAATATTTCAACAAGACTTATAAAATTCCAATTAAACTTCAGTGAGGAATCTGTGGCTTTTTTAGATACCCTGATAATCAAGGAGGGAAGAACTTTAAAGGCTGATTTTTATAAGAAAATGAATGATGAAAACAGTCTACTAAGATTTGATAGTGCACACTCCCCGTCCTTGATTAAAAGATTACCTAAGAGACAACTTTTACGCGTTAAGCGGATAGTCTCTGATGAAACTAAAGTGGCATGTAGACTCAAAGAATTGGATAATTGCTTCCTCAAGAGGGGTTTTCCACAATCCCTTATTGACAAACAAATTAAAGAGATTGAGTTGACTCAGAGGGAATCAGCTCTTGAGGGAGGCAAAGATAATATGAAATCTCTCAAAAATGATAGACTAGTATTTGTTACTGAGTTTAACCCTCTTAGTAATAAAATAAATGGTATCATTAGGAAACATTGGCCGGTCATAAGAGATTTGAATAAACACATTAACCCCTTAAGGACCAGCGACGTACCCTGTATGTCGCTGGCCTTTTTTTGGGACGTGATTGTTTTATAGCGCGGTCTTGCCACCAGCGTTGAGACTGCTCTATTCCACAAAGCCTGCTGGAGGGAGGGTATTAATAGCGTGTTCTTGCTAGACTTGTGCTATTATGTCCTGAAAAAACACTTAACGACCAGTGACATACAGGGTACATTGTGGTCATTAAGGGGTTAAAGAGTTCCAAGAGCCCCCTATGCCAGCATATAGGAGGTGCAAGAATGTTAGGGATACTTTGGTCACGGCTGATATTGGCCCTAAGAAGGAGTTTAGGCAGACATTTATTGCTAATCCACGAATGGGAAGCTATCCCTGCTTAGGGTGTTGCAATTGAAACAGCATGATCAAAGGGGAGGTGTTTTTACACCCATTAACTGGAAAAAAATATAGGATCTATGGCTTCTATACATGCAATACTGAGTTCATTATATATCTAATTAAATGACCCTGTTCTAAGATCTATGTGGGGGAGTCGACACGTAGGGCCAGAGATCGTATAAACCAACATAAATCCAATATTCAAACAAAGAACCTTGAAGCCCCAGTATCTAATCATTTTTTACAGGCTGGCCATTCGGTCTCGCAGCTTAGGTTTCAGATTATTGAACACATTAAAAAACCTAGGCGAGGAGGTGATAGGGTTAAGATGTTGAAATCCAGAGAAACCTTCTGGATTTATACCCTCCAATCTATGGTACCAGTAGGAATGAATAAATAAATAGACTGTAATATAAGTCTATTAGACAACTTTATGCACGTACTATGTTGGTAACATGTTAAAATATACTTAACTTTAAAATATACTTAACTTTAAAAATATACTTAACTTTAAGAATATGTATTTTTAATTAAATGTACCTTTAGTTTAAAGTTTTTAGTCTTAAGTATTAAATATGAGCAATAATGGATTGTTTTTAATTAAGATTGTATGTTTTTTCAGGTCTCAAATGGTTAAAGAAGAGATCTCTCTGCTAAAATCCACTAGAGGGGGTGTGTAGTTTATGATTATGTTTGGATACACCTGAGTCAGGTAATTGGGCCCCTCCCCTCATGTTAAGGGTATAAAGTGTGAACAGAGATTATATTGTCTAGAACATGATTAAGGTCAGTTTGTGACCGAAACGTTGTATCTTTTTTCTGCTATGATGTCCCATCAATAAAGAAATCTTTTCTGCATTAAGAAGGTGCTGCTGCTAACATCCCTAACTAAACTCTTATTAAAATAAATCTAATATTGGAGGAGGGGCGGTCCTAGGAGCTATAGCGGCACGCTTGGCGTTGACGCACGTAAGGAGCGCCGAGGCGAGGGACACGCAGGGTGAACGCTGCTAGCGGAACCGGCGGGAGAGATCGAAGGACGGGGAACCAGTGCAGTGAGACGGAAGTGGCGATCGGAATCCACAGCCGACAGCGGATGGTCTCACTTTCCGGTCCCCGCAAGCGGCTAGAAATCTTGTTAGGCAAGATGGGTGGTTGAGGAAAGGCGGCTTAAAAAGGAATTAAGGTAGTAGATACTGACACGGCACACTGATACCTTTCCCCCTTGATAGGCTGTAGTAAAAGGTTATTCCCTCCCAAAATTCATTGGTATACCACGGGGGATAAGGATTACTTTTGCTTAGCCTTCCTCAAGTACTCACACTCTATGCCACGAGTTTGGTCATTAACAAAGGCGACCTGCTAGGACTTGCCCCAGGAATTTAGGGCTGTGGAAAAGGGAAAAAGGGTTATTTCCCCCGCCCCCCGCCCCCCCCCCTTAGATATAAGGTTAAATTTAGAAGTTAAGTCCTAAAAACAGCAAATTCATTAGCATATTTTAAACCTAAAAAAGTTCATTGGAAAAACAGACACGTGGGCACCACAGAAATCAGTGTGCTGGACTGCTGTTAAAAGGTCCAGCCTGCTTCCAAAGGCACACAGGAGTGCCGCAACGCTTGTGAGTATCACTCTGTAAGCTAACCAATGATATACGCACTGTCTATGATAGAGTCACACATGTGTGGTTTGTATTATGTCTCCCTCTCTGACTTATGTATCGGAGGAACACTGACACATTGCAACTGAGGACAGCGTGCTAGACTGCTGTAAAAGGTTTAGCCTGTGACAACTGGCACAAGAGAGTGCCGCTGTGTTTGTGAGTACCCTAAAAACTGCTCTGTATACATTTCATGCTTGTTTTCTTAGCGGATTCACACAGGTACTGTATTTTATGTCCCCTTTACATGTTTACAGAAATTTGGAAGAAAAACAACATCCTCCATTAGAGAAACAGCACGCTGAACTGCTGCTAAAGGTTCAGCCCGCTTCTACTGGCACATGTGGGTGCCTCTGGAATATGTGAGTACCCTGTATGGCCCTAGCCTAGGTTTATCTTCACCTTTTTATGGATACACACATGGGGCACCCCTTCTTTCCTTTATTTCAACAGATTCGCTGAAGCAAAAGCTGGGGAGAAACTAGGACACGGATAAGGAGCACCCCAGATTGCCCAGAGGAAATATCTAGGGGAAGAAAGGACTCTTATTTTGTTATTCAACACATTTGGGACTGTGATGGCACAGAAGCTATTTAAGTATCACATTTAGTTATTTATTCTTTCTTTACAAGTCCTGAAGGGCTGTTGGGTTTGTTACTTTCTTTTTGTATTTTATTTATTGATTTAGAAACTGTGCACTGTAGAATTAATGTAAATTTGGTTTAAAGACAGAAGACAGGGGCACTAGACACATAAATAGCCCTCTGACTTTGGGAATAGTAGGAGATATGGGATTGAATTTAAGAGGAATCTAATTAAGTATTATATCACTTTTGTAAGGTATATGCACTGAGTGTTTATGTCACTGGGCTTGCTCATATAGTGATTTTGGTATTATGCACTATGTGGGTGTTTGGGGATAAGTCAGGGAGGGAGGAGAGGAAGAGAAGCTGTAAGATTTTTCTTCTTTTCTTAGCTCTGCTTTAATATTGGTCTTGGTAATAACAATATATAGAGGAACCTTGAGGATAAAAGAGGAGAGGTCAATAGGGGCTTCACAGCTGCTAAAAGGTTAATCAAAAGGAGGACAGTGATAGAGGGAGACACAAACACGAGGAAGTTATATAGGGAAAGCAGGGACAATAGTGCCACGTCCCTTATGGATAAATTTATTTCAGTGTCCGCTGGAAATAAAGTTGTAAATATGACAGGGAGAAGGCAACAAGAGAAAAAACAACCCAGACGTAGTACAGAACTAAGTCAGAAACCTCGCAGGAGGTAGGGCCTGATTTGACAACTAACACTGAGTTGCTGAAACAGATGAGTGCACTTTTCATGCCCAAGTTTGAGGCTATACAAAATACTAGAGAGTCTATTTCACAGGAAACAAAACAAATACTGGCCTAGTGGAACAACGCATCTCAGATCTAGAGGATAGGGACATTGAGAAAGATCAGGAATTAACAATAATACGGAAACAGGTTAAATTCTTAAATGATAAAGTGGAGGATCTCGAGAACAGATCGAGGAGAAATAACTTGAGAATAATTGGCATTTCTGAAACCCTTTTAGAAAAGGATTTGTTACATTTTGCAGCAGTTCAGTTACCCTCTATACTTTCTATGCCTGAGGGAGAGCAGGCCCTACCAGTTGAACGGGCACATAGGATTGGGGCTCTCAGGCAGCAGGAGGAAGGTAAGGATAGACCTAGACCTATTAATATTAGGTATTTAAACTTCCAGGATAAGGCTAAGATATTAAGAGCTTTTAGGCTTCAAAAGGGTGCTATGTATCAAAATAAGAAATTTCTTATTTTCCAAGATTTCTCGTTTGAGACTTCCACTAGGAGAAGACAGTGTGCACCTCTATGCTCTCGCCTAATACAGGAAGGTAGATCAGTTAGGCTACTTTATCCAGCTAAAATTAGCATTAAAACTCAGGAGGGGTTTAAAACTTTTGAGAATCCACAAGAAGCAGAACATTTCCTAAGGGAGGAAAAGCAAAAATTGGGACAATTTGAACATGGAACTGTTGGATAAGGATGAAGGGGGGTGGAGGATGAGGGAGGGTTGTGTGAATGAGTATGGGTGTTTGGGATTTTTTTTTTTTTTCTCTCTCTCTCCTTCCCCCTCTTCCTTTCTTTCTTCTCTCACTCCCTTTCAGTTATGGCTTACCCCCACTGCATAAACAAGAATGACCAAGAACTATAACATAGGCTCATGGAATGTGGGGGGTTTTACCTCGCCAATCAAAAGGAAGATGGTCTTACAGTATTTGAATAAATTAAAGGTAGATATAGGTATGCTACAGGAAACGCACTTAAATAGTACGGAAAGCCAGAAACTAAGATGGGGATGGGTTGGGGAGGTAGTGTACGCCCCCGGTAACCGGAGGAAGAAAGGAGTGGATATTTTGTTTAGAAAGAATTTACAATATCAGATTCTCCAAAAGGAAATAGACCCTCAGGGTAGGTTTATTATTTTGAAGTTGGAAATGGGGGGGGAAGATAATTATACTGTGTAACATATATGGCCCAAATGAAAAGAAGGGCCCATTTTGGAATTTATTGCAAGCCAAACTGGCAGAATTAGGACAGAATATTGTAATAGGAGGAGATCTAAACATGGTGGCATCTGAAATTATGGACAGGAAAAGGACAGGGAATAGGGAACACGTGGGAAATAGGGACTCTAGAATCTTTAAAAAATTGTGTTATAATTTGGATTTCTTGGATATTTGGAGAAATAATTTTCCAGATACTCAAGAATACACTTGCTTGTCTAAAGCACACAAATCACTCTCGCGGATAGACATGTTTCTGATTAGTAAAAACCTATTCTCTTTAGTTCAAAAGGCTACAATTACCCCAATCACAATATCGGATCATGCACCAATATTGCTACGTTTAGTAACAAACGGTAATAGTTCACCCCGGAATAAATTCTTTTTTCCGAAATATTTATACACAAATCTTAGATTTCGAAATTTTCTATGTAGTAAATGGGACGAATATGCCCTTAATAATAAAGATTCAGTTAAGAGTAAGGAAATATTTTGGCAGGCCTTTAAGGCCGTGATTCGTGGTGAAATTCTGGCCTTCCTTGTTAAAAGGAAGAAAATAAATAATAAATATTGGATGCAACTTACTAATCAAATAGTGAATAAGTATCAAAGGTATTTACAAAACAATAATAATGAGAACTGGAGGCAATACATAGATGCCAAAAAACAGAGGGACACTTGGTGTGTCCTAAAAGAGACACAATCTGAAATTAAAAGGAATAGTAAATTTATGTCCTATGGTAATAAAACTGGAAAATTCTTAGCCAATATGGTTAAGTCTCAAAAAGGATGTAAGCCTATAACAATGATCAAAGTCAAGGACAAAATAGTTAGCCTGTCTTCAGAAATTATTCAGGAGTTTCAACAGTATTTTAAAGAACTATATGGGAAAAGGGAGGTAGACCAACAGGAGAAGAAGGCATTTTGGGGTACTATTAAGGTACCTCAAGTAGCGAAGGAAGATCTTATGAAACTAAACGCCCAGATCACCAATGAAGAAGTTCAAAAAGCTATTCAAAATTTGAAGCTCAACAAGGCACCTGGCCCTGATGATATCCCAGGAGAATTATACAAGATTCTTGAAGAGAAAATTACTCCAACAGTGAGGGAAATATATAACTCTTTTCTTTACGAGGGGGAGTCCCCCTCTAGTTACTTTAATGAATCTAGGATTGTTTTATTACCAAAACAAGGGAAGGATCTAAGTAAGATGGAATCGTATAGGCCCATATCACTACTGAATGTGGATTATAAGATACTGACATACATTCTGGCAAACAGGCTACAATTGGCTATTAGTCCACTTATACATCCAGACCAAACTGGATTTATGAAAGGGAGAACATTGGTTAAAAATCTCAGGAAGTTGGAGGTAGTGATAGATTACTGTGATATGGCAATTAAAGAAGGCATATTCACAGCGAAAGATGCGGCAGTGATAACCATAGACACACAGAAGGCCTTCGACTCGCTGATCTGGGACCATATGTTCACATCATTAGAAAAGTTTGGATTCAGAGGTAATATTTTAAATGTCCTCCTCAAGCTGTATAATGCACCTGTAGCTGCGCTAGTAATCAATTCTAGCCTCTCAGATAAATTCTGCTTGCAACGGGGCACAAGGCAGGGGTGTCCTATTTCACCCCTGCTCTTCAATCTAGCATTGGAACCTCTGGCCATATATTTTAGGGGAAAATTGGAGGGAATCGATATTGGTGCTTTTAAAATCCAGCAAGCTATATACGCAGACGATCTCCTCATTTTCACGCAGAATTTGGAAAATAACTTGTCCCTGATTATCAATATCCTGGACAGATTTCAGTCCTTTACGGGATTTGCTATTAATAAGGACAAATCGGAAATACTGTGGTTAATAAAGGATAAAATCTCACCTACAACCCCGTTTAAAGAGGCAAAAGAATACATTACGTATTTGGGAATCAAGTTCGCAGCAGACCCGAGGAATTGGTATAAATTAAATTTTTCAACACTTATTAGCTCTTTCGAGAAAGATATAGAGAAGTGGATGAATCTACCCTTATCTCTGTCCGGCAGAGTTCAGTTAATCAAAATGATCTCACTACCTAAATTCCTATACATATTTCAGGCACTGACACTTTTATTATTGAAAAAAGATAGCGAGATAATTAATAAAATTATAAGACGATTTATCTGGAAGGATAGAAGGTCTAGAATAGCGCTTAAACGTATGTGTGCAAGGAGGGAGGGGGGGGGGACTAGCCATCCCGGATATAGAGGCGTATAACATTGCGGCCAATATAAAGTATGTTATTGATTGGTTCCAAGGAACAAATAATTTCTCGCTATGTGATGTGGAGGAGGGACTGGTCGCACCCCTCTCCCTCAAAGCCGTCGCGCATATGCCTACATCCAAGATTCCTAAAGAGCTAAGACAATTAACAATTATAATTCAGCCAATCAGAGCCTGGAGGAAATTCTGTGCGAAAACAGGTTTTGATTATAGGGCCTCCCCGTACCTAACTATAAGGGGGAACCCAGATTTCTTGGCAGGATACGACTCGTTAAGATTTGGAGCTTGGACGGAGGCTGGGATTAGTTACATGATTCAATTGGTTAACTTAGAGGAAAATAGAGTGAAAACCTTTGACGAATGTAAATGTGAATTTGGGATTTCCAACTCCCAGTTCTTTGCCTACCTGCAAGTTCGGCATTATGCCGAGCAAATTTTTAAAATAACCAATTTGGACTGGCAAAATAAAGCCTTTCAAAATATACTATTATTATTTAAAATAGGTAAACTCTCTATTTCACCGATTTATACTTTAATGCTAAGTAGTCAAGAGCTGAGTAATATTAAATATCTCACGTTAATTTGGGAAGATCCTTTGGAGGGGGAGGTAGAAACAGAGGTATTGACAAGCTCTATCAAGAGGGCTGTCAAAGCTATGAGAGGGAAATATTATAGAGAACAACAATTTAAGATTCTGTATAAATATTATAGCACTCCCAAGCTGAGATCATACTGGTCTAATGAGAGGGAGACCTCTTTTTGTATTAGATGTAAATTTCATTTAGCAGACCTCACCCATTTGTTATGGTCATGCCCAGTAATGCAGAGATTTTGGGGTAAGATCTCATTCTGGGCCACCAAAATTTCTAGGACTTATATATGCATCAATAGGCAGAATGTGTTCTTCCTAACTTCAGTAAAGGAAGTGGGGGAGCTCTCCCTATTATTGAACACAGCTATTCTCATAGGCAGGAAAATAATTCTGAAAAACTGGCAGTCCCAGAAAGAACCTAAGTTTTCGGAATTCAAGAATGGGGTAATTCATCAATTATTCTTAGAACAGGCTACAATACAAATGGAAATGGAGGTCAACATAGAGAAATTGTTTGATAAATGGGGGAAACTTATCAAGACACTGGACAATAATACTCAGAAATCAATCATATCCCCTTTTAGGGACACTTTATTTATGCAGGAAGCAAATCTAAGGGGAGACTGGGTTATTGCAATATAATATGATATATAGAACGGGGGTGGGAGAGGAGCTGGAAGGGGAAGGCAAATCGATATGACTACTTAATTACCACTTTCCTTTATTTTTTATTTATTTTTTTTCCTTATGGATGGATGGATGGGCAGTGGAGAGTGAATGATAAGGGAATATGAGTACCAGCCAAGAATAGACTACAATGGGTAGCACAAGACGTAGAGACTTAGGAATAGGTTGAAAGAAATTATCTTTAATGCTCAGCACATTATTAAGTGTGTGGTTTATATTGAAGTTGGTGTTCTCTCCTTTCTTTCTTTCCTTTTCTTTCTTTCTTTTTCCGTTTGTTAGGAAGTACTCCCTGGTGGTGTTGTAGGATAGGTTTTTAGGGGGGGAAAAAAAAAAAAAGAAAAAAGAAAACCCAGCAAGATGCGTAAATATGGAAAAACTTGTAGTTGCTTTTCTATTGTGATATGGCCCTGCGTGGCAAAATACCATCTGGCCCTGTGTGGCGCAGGAAATAATGCATTTTTTTTACTACATATGCTCATTTATAATGTTATATATTGCTGGAAATAAATAAATATATATAAAAAAAAAGAAGGTGCTGCTGTTTTCTGCTATTTTTGGACTATACTGGGGACTATTGCAGGGTCCCTACAGCTTGCATCTACTTGCTTGGGTACAAGTGCTGGGCCTGTATACTGAATGTTATCCGTATGAAGGACTCTCACAGCCAGGGTCAGTGGTGTTGACTCAAAATGGATCAACCCTGAACCAAGGGGGGTGCCATCCAGAGAAATTATTTTGAGACAATGTCTTTTCTGCAGAAGAGGCAAGCCAGCTTGAATCATAAAACGGTGATCCAGAAAGTTTCCAGCTGCCCCTGAATCAATGAAGGCTTGAGTGTGGACAGTATTCTGAAGAAAGGTAAGGGTAACAGGTACCAGAATCCGAGAGGAGTCAGGGGATTTAGTAGTGATCATGCTTAGAGGTACCCCAGTGTTATCCCCTAAGCATTGGCTTTTCCCGGCCAAATGTCACAATTCTTTAGTTGGTCGGTGTTAGATCCACAATAAAAACATAGTCTCAATCTCCTTCACAGCAAGACACTGCTCATTCATGTGTCCCATATAGATAACATTATGCTCCCGTGGAGTTTTTCAGGAGTCTTCAGAGATTATCTAAAATGCAAGTTTGTAAATTGAACTGAGATAAGGGGCAGTCTGAGAAGGCTTAGATAGAAGGTAGTCACAGAGTTAAAAAGTATATCAATATAAGTGTTGGTTATGCAAAACTGGGAATGGGTAATAAAGGGCTTGTCTATCTTTTTAAATAATAACATTTTAGGAGTAGATTGTCCATTTAAATTAAATTGTGAGCACTGTTCTGTAGGGGGTCACATAGAGCAGCCAGACATAATGTAAGCTGAGCCCTGGGGCTTACCAGCATCTACATGTAGTGATCCTTATAATGACTGCAAAGCCAGATGGGCCCCCTAGAGGTGTGAGATCAGTGTCAATTGAGATCTTGGAGACCCCTATAGTTACGCCCTTGAGCCGGCACACAACAGCCATATAGAAGTGATATATTGCATATAATTCCAGCCACAAGTCAACACAATAAATGGACAAATTCCAGAACAAACTAGAAAATAAAGAACACAGAAAAACACAGCCCCTTACTAGTACAGTAAATACATATGTAGTGATGTCGCAAACATAAAAATTTGGGTTCGCGAATGGCGAACGTGAACTTCCACAACTGTTCGCGAACGGGTGAACTGGGCGAACCGCCATAGACTTCAATAGGCAGGCGAATTTTAAAACCCACAGGGACTCTTTCTGGCCACAATAGTGATGGAAAAGTTGTTTCAAGGGGACTAACACCTGGACTGTGGCATGCCGGAGGGGGATCCATGGCAAAACTCCCATGGAAAATTACATAGTTGATGCAGAGTCTGGTTTTAATCCATAAAGGGCATAAATCACCTAACATTCCTAAATTGTTTGGAATAACGTGCTTTAAAACATCAGGTATGATGTTGTATCGATCAGGTAGTGTAAGGGTTACCCCGCTTCACAGTGACAGACCAAACTCCCCGTTTAACGCACCACAAACAACTGCAAACAGTCCATTTGCACAACCGCAAACTCCCCATTTGCACAAGGTTGTATACCAAGCTAGCCATGTCCCGTTCCTTGTCCTTACTGATGTCATTGAAGGTCTCTTCCTCCACCCAGCCACGTACAACACCAAGGGTCTCCGAAAGGTGACAACAAGCCCCCTGGGACGCCTGCTGTGTTTGGTCTTCCACCTCCTCAAAGCCACCTTCCGCCACTGACTCCTCTTCTTCAGACTCCTCTCTCTGCGTTGCCTCTCTCTGCGTTATTATAAGGTGTGTTAAGTAGTACTATTCCTATCAGTTTAATCCCTGTTACGTCCCCTATCAGGGGACGTGTATATGGCATCGATTTTAGGAACCGGGAGATGGAAAAAGATGCTTGGTCGGTCCTCCTACTTCAAATTTGGGGCACTGCGCGTGCAATCTAATGTGCCACCAGATATGAATGGTGTGTTAAGTAGTTCTATTCTTATCAGTTTAATCCCTGTTACGTCCCCTATCAGGGGACGTGTATATGGCATCGATTTTAGGAACCGGGAGATGGAAAAAGATGCTTGGTCGGTCCTCCTACTTCAAATTTGGGGCACTGCGCGTGCAATCTAATGTGCCACCAGATAGGAGTGGTGTGTTAAGTAGTACTATTCTTATCAGTTTAATCCCTGTTACGTCCCCTATCAGGGGACGTGTATATGGCATCGATTTTAGGAACCGGGAGATGGAAAAAGATGCTTGGTCGGTCCTCCTACTTCAAATTTGGGGCACTGCGCGTGCAATCTAATGTGCCACCAGATAGGAGTGGTGTGTTAAGTAGTACTATTCTTATCAGTTTAATCCCTGTTACGTCCCCTATCAGGGGACGTGTATATGGCATCGATTTTAGGAACCGGGAGATGGAAAAAGATGCTTGGTCGGTCCTCCTACTTCAAATTTGGGGCACTGCACGTGCAATCTAATGTGCCACCAGATAGGAGTGGTGTGTTAAGTAGTACTATTCTTAGCAGTTTAATCCCTGTTACGTCCCCTATCAGGGGACGTGTATATGGCATCGATTTTAGGAACCGGGAGATGGAAAAAGATGCTTGGTCGGTCCTCCTACTTCAAATTTGGGGCACTGCGCGTGCAATCTAATGTGCCACCAGATAGGAGTGGTGTGTTAAGTAGTACTATTCTTATCATTTTAATCCCTGTTACGTCCCCCATCAGGGGACGTGTATATGGCATCGATTTTAGGAACCGGGAGATGGAAAAAGATGCTTGGTCGGTCCTCCTACTTCAAATTTGGGGCACTGCACGTGCAATCTAATGTGCCACCAGATAGGAGTGGTGTGTTAAGTAGTACTATTCTTAGCAGTTTAATCCCCGTTACGTCCCCTATCAGGGGACGTGTATATGGCATCGATTTTAGGAACCGGGAGATGGAAAAAGATGCTTGGTCGGTCCTCCTACTTCAAATTTGGGGCACTGCACGTGCAATCTAATGTGCCACCAGATAGGAGTGGTGTGTTAAGTAGTACTATTCTTAGCAGTTTAATCCCTGTTACGTCCCCTATCAGTGTTGTTTTTTTTAAATGTACACTACTGTTACACCAGATATGAGTTGCTCTGGGGTGACACTGTGCCCTGGCAGGCACTGAAACGCACACGTGTGAAGGAAACTGACTGCTATTATTTAACACAGTCAAAAAAGTGTTGTTTTTTTTAAATGTACACTACTGTTACACCAGATATGAGTGGTGGCACTGGGCAAGTGGGCACAGTATACGCTGTGAGCCTGACACACACGCTGGCAGGCAGGCAGGCAGGCAACTGCAATTAGATTACACAGGAAAAAAAAAAAAAAAGCAGACTGATGTTCTAGCCCTAAAAAGGGCATTTTGGGGTGCTGTCCTTACAGCAGAGATCAGATGAGTCCTTCAGGACTGTAGTGGACACTGAATACACTAGACTAGCTATCGATTTCCCTATTAAATCAGCAGCAGCTACACTGTCCCTCCTCTCACTAAGAATGCAGCTTCCAAATGAATCTAAAATGGATGCTTTCCATAAGGTAGGAGGGTCTGGGAGGGAGGGTCTGCTGCTGATTGGCTGGAATGTGTCTGCTGACTGTGAGGTACAGGGTCAAAGTGTTACTCAATGATGACGAATAGGGGGCGGATCGAACATCGCATATGTTCCCCCCCCCCCCCCCCCCCGCGGCTAACGCGAACAAGCTATGTTCGCCGCAAACTATTCGCAACATCACTATACATATGATAATCTGCACAAAAAATTACACTGCCCTCTGTGGCATAAACACCTCACTACATAGAGTCACTGTCCTGCATATCACAAACAAAGCAACCAAACCAGCATGGGACATTAATTCATTAACAAAACAAATATAAAAAAAGACACCAATAAACACTGTAAAGACCAGAAAGACTGACCAGTCCAATATGTACAGAATACAATAACTAGAATAAGGCACACAAGCTAATACCCATAACTGCTGACTAGAATAGTCACAGAGTAACTGATCTGATAGGCACAGACATGTTGGGTAACAAAATAACATGTTACCTGTACTAATTACAAAGAGTGAAATATGGAGAAATTATAAAAAGCAGAAGTTGTCTGTATCTAAATGGACATTAACCTCAAAAAGTTTCCATCATGAAAGAACACTATTCAAATATGTTTAAAAAAGAAATGTAAAGCTGGTTAAAATTATATTGTTACTAGATACATGTGTATTTATCTGTTTATATGTGTATACGTGTGCAATTATCTGTTTATATGTGTATACAGGTGTATTTATCTGTTTATATGTGTATACATCTGCATTTATCTGTTCATAAGTGAATACGTGTATTTATCTGTTTATATGTGTATACATGTGTATTTATCTGTTTATATGTGTATACGTGTATTTATTTGTTTATATGTGTATACATGTGCATTTATCTGTTTATATGTGTATATATATGCATTTGTCTGTTTATATGTGTATACATGTGCATTTATCTGTTTATATGTGTATACATGTATTTATCTGTTTATATGTGTATACATGTGTATTTATCTGTTTATATGTGTATACACGTGTATTTATGTTTATATGTGTATACATGTGTATTTATCTGTTTATATGTCTATACATGTGTATTTATCTGTTTATATGTGTATACATGTATATTTATGTTTATATATGTGTATATATATGTATTTATCTGTTTATATGTGTATACATGTGTATTTATCTGTTTATATGTGTATACATGTGCATTTATCTATTTATATGTGTATATATGTATTTATCTGTTTATATGTGTATACATGTGTATTTATCTGTTTATATGTGTATACATGTGTATTTATCTGTTTATAGGTGTATACATGTGTATTTATCTGTTTATACATGTGTATTTATGTTTATATGTGTATACATGTGTATTTATCTGTTTATATGTGTATACATGTGTATTTATCTGTTTATATGTGTATACATGTGTATTTATGTTTATATGTGTATACATGTGTATTTATCTGTTTATATGTGTATATATATGTATTTATCTGTTTATATGTCTATACATGTGTATTTATCTGTTTATAGGTGTATACATGTGTAATGTGTATTTATCTGTTTATATGTGTATACATGTGTATTTATCTGTTTATAGGTGTATACATGTGTATTTATCTGTTTATACATGTGTATTTATGTTTATATGTGTATACATGTGTATTTATGTTTATATGTGTATACGTGTATTTATCTGTTTATATGTGTATACATGTGCATTTATCTATTTATATGTGTATATATGTATTTATCTGTTTATATGTGTATACATGTGTATTTATCTGTTTATATGTGTATACATGTGTATTTATGTTTATATGTGTATACGTGTATTTATCTGTTTATATGTGTATACATGTGTATTTATCTGTTTATATGTGTATACATGTGTATTTATCTGTTTATATGTGTATACATGTGTATTTATGTTTATATGTGTATACATGTGTATTTATCTGTTTATATGTGTATACATGTGTATTTATGTTTATATGTGTATACATGTGTATTTATCTGTTTATATGTGTATATATATGTATGTATCTGTTTATATGTCTATACATGTGTATTTATCTGTTTATATGTGTATACATGTGTATTTATGTTTATGTGTGTATACATGTGTATTTATCTGTTTATATGTGTATATATATGTATTTATCTGTTTATATGTGTATACATGTGTATTTATCTGTTTATATGTGTATATATATGTATTTATCTGTTTATATGTGTATACATGTGTATTTATCTGTTTATATGTGTATATATATGTATTTATCTGTTTATATGTCTATACATGTGTATTTATATGTGTGTACATGTGTATTTATGTTTATATGTGTATACATGTGCATTTATCTGTTTATATGTGTATTTATCTGTTTATATGTGTATACAAGTGTATTTATGTTTATATGTGTATACATGTGTATTTATCTGTTTATATGTCTATACATGTGTATTTATCTGTTTATATGTGTATACATGTATATTTATGTTTATATATGTGTATATATATATGTATTTATCTGTTTATATGTGTATACATGTGTATTTATCTGTTTATATGTGTATACATGTGTATGTATCTGTTTATATGTGTATACATGTGCATTTATCTATTTATATGTGTATATATGTATTTATCTGTTTATATGTGTATACATGTGTATTTATCTGTTTATAGGTGTATACATGTGTAATGTGTATTTATCTGTTTATATGTGTATACATGTGTATTTATCTGTTTATAGGTGTATACATGTGTATTTATCTGTTTATACATGTGTATTTATGTTTATATGTGTATACATGTGTATTTATCTGTTTATATGTGTATTTATCTGTTTATATGTGTATACATGTGCATTTATCTATTTATATGTGTATATATGTATTTATCTGTTTATAGGTGTATACATGTGTATTTATGTTTATATGTGTATACGTGTATTTATCTGTTTATATGTGTATACATGTGTATTTATCTGTTTATATGTGTATACATGTGTATTTATGTTTATATGTGTATACATGTGTATTTATCTGTTTATATGTGTATACATGTGTATTTATGTTTATATGTGTATACATGTGTATTTATCTGTTTATATGTGTATATATATGTATTTATCTGTTTATGCCTATACATGTGTATTTATCTGTTTATATGTGTATACATGTGTATTTATCTGTTTATATGTGTATACATGTGTATTTATCTGTTTATATGTGTATATATATTTATTTATCTGTTTATATGTCTATACATGTGTATTTATATGTGTGTACATGTGTATTTATGTTTATATGTGTATACGTGTATTTATCTGTTTATATGTGTATATATGTGTATTTATCAGTTTATATGTGTATATATATATATATATGTATTTATCTGTTTATATGTGTATACATGTGTATTTATGTTTATATATGTGTATATATGTTGGACAAATGGTGCAGATAGACTTGCTTGACACAGGGCTACCACAAACCTTCAGTTTGTTAAAAAAAAAAAAAAAAGCAATATCTGTAAAGTGCAATAAAGCAAAGTGCAATAAAACGAGGTAAACCTGTACATTTTTTTATTAAATACTTTAAGGTTCCATGAAACGGATCTTCTAAAAAAAATGTATAGATGTTTAAATAAGGGGAGGACTAACAACCATTTAACATGCTAAACTATCTCAGTTGCAGTGTTATGATTATGACTTATCAATTTTATTTTCTCTCTTATTTTTGAATTTATAATGTATTCTACCAAATAACTAATTGTGTGATGAGATGATGCCACCTATTTAAAAACAATAGCTTGAAATAAACATGTTTTATTCATTATGACCAGTCTAGTCTCTCAGAGATAATGCAACCATTCAACAGCCAAGTAATCTATATAATACACAGGGAAGCCATGGAAACAAAATGTGACTAACTTTTGAAAAGGACTTGGTTAGAGCAGGGTTCTTCAAACCATGGATCGGGACCCATTACTCGGTCACAAAACGTTTACTGGGTCTCGACTTGTGTGAGTGCTGTAGGAGAGTGTGTGGTGTGAGTGTTGTAGGAGAGTGTGTGTGGTGCATGTTGTATGAGAGTGTGTAGTATGTGTTGTATTAGAGTATGTGGTGAGTTATATGAGGGTGTGTGTGAAGTCTGTGTGTGTATGTGTTGTATGAGTGTGTTGTATTACAGTGTGTGTGTTGCATGAGAGTGTGTGTTGAGTAATATGAGGGTGTGTGTGTTTCATGAGTGTTTGGTGTGTATGTGTTGTATGTGTGTTGTATTAGAGTGTGTGGTGAGTTATATGAGGGTGTGTGTGTTGTATGAGTGTGTTGTATTAGAGTGTGTGTGTTTGTGTGTGTTGTATGAGCGTGTGTGTGTTGTATGAGTATGTGTTGTATGAGAGTACGTGTGTATATGTTATTACTTTTTACAACACTTGTAAGTGTGACTACAATCAGGAATAAAGTATGCACACATTTTAGTCACTTTACTGCAGCTATCTTGTATATTACTTCAGACATTTTCAGAACAAGCATAAAAATAGGGTAGTGAAAGTATTTAGTATCATGGCACTGGGTCTTGGGGAAAAAAAGTTTGAAGAAACCTGGGTTAGACCATCATTCACTGTAGACCAGAGAAGAGAGAAATGTCTTGAAAGCCAGTCTTCTAAAATGCATTGCTAGAGCAATAACAGATATTACTACTTACTGCAATACTCTTGTTATGTTTGTAAACTAAACCAAAAGCTAAAATTACAGCTATTCAAACTGCATAGGTAAAAACTTATACTTACCCTTTGGATTGATTGTGAATCTACAGGGGAAAAAAACAAAACACTTCTTGATGTGCAGGCAAATGACCCTACAGGCTAGGACTGACCTGCAAGTGGTCTCTGCTGCACTGTCAGGGAGGGGGATATACCTACAGGAAGCCACCACTCTGCTGACATAATAAGCAGCCTAAAAGCTTAGCAAGGCAACATCACGGCCACGTGTAACCCGCAGATATCCCATCAGATCACACAATACAGTTTGTGCAACAAGATGCAGGCTATGTAATCCTATTAAACATCAAGGCCAGAATGGAAAACAAACGTGACTGAGAGGTCTGTAAAGTCTGTGATGAATGTTCTACGTAACTCTGCCTGAAAACGTGCCACGGCTGTAGCCTATTGCAGAATTTGTTACAAGGATGCAAAGTTTCCTTCACCATAATGTTGACAAAGAATTAGCTTCCAGCTCTCTGACCTTGCAGCTGTGTGGTAGTGGGAGCTCTTGACCCGGATGTTTAGTTTTTTTTTAGCTTTAGCTATTCTGTAACTTTGCCGATTGGTCTGCAGCATCATCCTATTACACCCCTGCAGGGAGATATCTGGGATCCTGAGCTGTGGTGACTTACTAAGATTGTTTTAGTTTTCTACCGTCTAAATTTGTGACCATGGGGCCGAATTATCAAGCTCCAAACGGAGCTTGATGCCCCGTGTTTCAGGCTCGCCGGAAACACAAGTTATGAAGCAGCGGCCTAAAGACCGCTGCTCCATAACCTGTCCGCCTGCTCTGAGAAGGCGTACAGACATCGCTGGAAATCAACCTGATCCAATACGATCAGGTTGATTGACACCCCCTGCTAGCGGCCGATTGGCCGTGAATCTGCAGGGGGTGGCATTGCACCAGCAGTCCACCTTCTTAAATATGCCCCCATATCAACCTGCATAATGAAAATGCTGTTTTTTTAGTCCAGGCACCACATTTTTCCCCACTGTCCATTGAATAGGACATTAAACTGTTTTGTACAGCCCCATTAGCATTTCTACTACTCACATGCTGTTGTTTTTGCTCCTGTACCTGAAGCTGTTCCCTTATTTAAACCCCTTACAAGTCAGTGAAGCTTGGCATATTTATACTGTGCCCCCATCCTGGAACTAAAAGAATAGCTGGCTTTGTTCTTTGAAACCAGAATCCATTAAAATGGGTTGAACTTGCAGGGAAATCACATCTCCTTATTTTATCACTTTCTGTACATGCACATGTTCTTTGTTATCTCTGTCTGTATACTAAAGCCCAACAATGACAAATTAACATTTCATTACTCATCTCTCCTAATCCCCACAGGGAGTGTATTTTTTTTTCCTGCTGGCTATGTTTAAACAACTTTTCTATATACTAAACTTAAGTATAGAAACTTTCAATATAGGTAAGGATTCCACAGGTCAATAAATCATCTATAGCAAATGCTAAAATAAAGATAAAGGAGTTTTTTTAAACAATGTAATAGACTCCAGCAGGTAAAATGGATCATTGGGACCAGATTAAAGTGGACAAAAATGAGGGTATACTGTCTCTAAGTATTTTTGTACCCTGTGATAGAAATGGCATTCACAGCTCAGTGATGCTGTTGTCTTTTATGACAAGACTTATCATGCACTTAAAGTGAAGGTAAACTTTGATGAATGAAAGCCCGGTTTTTAAAAATACTATTAAAAACAGGGGCACTTTCATTCATCAAAGTTTAGAAAGCAGCCGTTTTGTTTAAAAGCTTACCTTTGTTCTTTTCACAGCCAGAGCAGCTTCCCCCACCCGGAGATCCTCTCTTCACACGTCAGCAATGACTAATCCGGCTTCCTCCAATCACGGCATGGCCTCAGGCATTTATCATTTATCTCGGCATTTATCATAGCAGTGATTGGAGGAAGCCGGATTAGTCATTGCTGACGTGTGAAGAGAGGATCTCCGGGTGGGGGAAGCTGTTCTGGCTGTGAGAAGAACAAAGGTAAGTTTGTAAACAAAACGGCTGCTTTCTAAACTATGATGAATGAAAGTGCCCCTGTTTTTAACCTCTTAAGGACATATGATGGAATTTTTCCATCATAAAACAATTGAGCAAACTGAAAGCTGTGTCCTTAAAGGGTTAATAGTATTTTTAAAAACCGGGCTTTCATTCATGAAAGTTTACCTTCACTTTGAAGGGATATGAAACACACAAGTTTTCTTTCATGATTGAGATAGAAGATACAAGTTTAAACAACTTTCCAACTTACTCCTATTATCTGATTTACTTTGTTATTTTGTTCTGCTATGTTAAAAGCATACATACTGTAGGTAGCTGCTGGATGGTGGCTGCACATATATACCTGTTGTTATTGACTTATTTAATGTGTTCAGCTAGCTGCCAGTAGTTCATTGCTTCTCCTTCAATAAAGGATATCAAGAGAACAAAGCAAGATTGATAACAGAATATAAACTGGAAAGTTGTTTCAATGGACAGTCTAGTCAAAATTAAACTCTTATGATTCCGATAGGGCATGCAATTTTAAACAACTTTCAATTTTACTTTTATCATCAAATTTGCTTTGTTCCCTTGGTGGTATTTTTGAAAAGCTAAACCTAGGTAGGCTCAAACTAATTTCTAAACCGTTGAAAACCCCCTCTTAGCTCAGAGAATTTTGAATGTTTTTTCACAATTAGACAGTACAAGTTCATGTGTGTCATATAGCTAACATTGTGCTCACTCCCGTGGAGTTATTTAGTAGTCTGCACTGATTGACTACACTGCATGTCTGTCAAAAGTACTGAGATAAGGGGGCAGTTTGCAGAGGCTTAGATACAAGGTAATCACAAAGGTAATATGTGTATTAATATAACTGTGCATAATACAAAGAGGGAGTTATTCATTTTTGCATCAACTGTTTACTCTATGATATATTATTAATTTTGGCTTTTTTATATTTGTTATGTAACTATAAAACTGTTTACGCTTACGCTTTTTATTTTGCAAGTCGTCAAAAAGCCAACAACATCTCTGATATGTGGATGCCCACCACTTCTATCACAGGGTGCAAATATATATATGCTCCAAGATGGCAGCACCCACCAAACAGTACCTGTAATGGATTAAAATAAAAAGGGGTGGAGCCTATAGCTGTTGCAGAAGCACATGTCTGTGAGGAGCTCTTGGGTATACTTGCTCTTTATAGGGGCTATTTTCTACTCTATATGTTGAGGTCTCAAGTTGAAATGCAAAGAAAAAAGGATAGTATGTCTATGATACAATAAGCATTCATAGGGTAATTATATTTCTGTATATATACACCCCCTAAATTTATGACGATCATGTGTATCACTTTATTAGTATTTATAGCAGACTTCAAAAGATGGTAGAGGTGCTTGCAAATGTATAGCGTATTTAGTTGCTAATTCGAATACTTTCAGAGTCAGTAAGAAACACACTGTAGCAAGTAAAAGTATTCAAGTAAGACTCACCAACAATAGTATCCAAAATATCCAGACTTCCCGGTGTTTCACAATGTGTAATACCCCTCCGTGTTATACTGGGACTGCGTCTCCACACTAGTACCAATTACCGGTATCCGAGGTCAGAAGCCTGACACTCCTCCCACCTACAATGCTGCAAATGGATTTCAAGTCAAGGCAGTATTTTCCAAACCGCTCGCAAAATAGCCATGAAAACAAAAGAAAGCGAGAAATCCAGGCCATGCTTCAGGAAAAGTAAAACCAGAATTTATTAATCCATTTAAAAGTTCAAAAGGAACTCACCACTTCACACGTTTCCTGTCTTAGTGGAACTTCGTCGGACATCCCTGATAAAGTGCCGCTAAGGCCGGAAACGCGCTGAATCTAGCTGAATGTGTATGGAGTGGTGATCCTTGTGAACTTTTAAATGGATTAATAAATACTGGTTTTACTTTTCCTGAAGCACGGCCTGGATTTCTTGCTTTCTTCTGTTCTCAAGTTGAAATACCAAGAGAAGATCCAGAGGAGTCCAGGAAGCTCTAACATAAAAGTGGACCTACCTATGTTCTTCAGCTAACTACACTGGGCACCATTACATATGCGGCGGCGGCGCCCGCAAATGCCAGCGACGCCGGTTTTTGGTATCCTATATACAGCGCCGCATATAAATGTGGCACGTATATTTCACCCGTCGGACGTAGTTTTTTTACCCATAGACTAACATATAAAAGACGCGCAATTTGGTATCCAATATCCAGCGCAAGGACTTACGTGGCGAAAATGGAGAAATCTTTCTCCATTTTCACCTCGCCATAAAAAGCAGCCGTAGCAAGCCTTGCGCTGAGTATTGGAGCCCCGTAACTCCCTAAAATTCCAAAAAAAAAAACTAACACCTAACAACCGCAATCCCCCACTGCAATACCTAATAAAGTGTATTAACCCCTAAACCGCCGCCACCTACATTAAATTTATTAACCCCTAATCTGACCCCCCTACAACGCCGCCACCTACATTAAATTTATTAACCCCTCATCTCCCGCCCCCAACGTCGCCGCCACTATAATAAAATTATTAACCCCTAAACCTAAGTCTAACCCTAACACCCCCATAACTTAATTATTATTTAAATAAATCTAAATAATATAACTATTATTAACTAAATTATTCCTATTTAAAACTAAATACTTACCTAAAAATAAACCCTAAGATAGCTACAATATAACTAATAGTTACATTGTAGCTAGCTTAGGGTTTATTTTTATTTTACAGGCAACTTTGTATTTATTTTAACTAGGTACAATAGCTATTAAATAGTTAATAACTATTTAATAGCTACCTAGTTAAAATAATTACAAAATTGCCTGTACTAAACTAAAATACAATTAAATTAAACTATAGTACAAAAAAATGAACCCTAAATTACAGAAAAAAAAAAAAATTACAAGAAGTTTAAACTAATTACATCTAATCTAAGCCCCCTAATAAAATAAAAAAGCCCCCCAAAATAATAAAAATCCCTACCCTATACTAAATTACAAATAGCCCTTAAAAGGGCCTTTTGCGGGGCATTGCCCCAAAGTAATCAACTCTTTTACCTGTAAAAAAGAACAATCCCCCCCAACATTACAACCCACACACCCCTACTCTAAAACCCACCCGATCCCCCCATAAAAAAACCTAACACTACCCCATTGAAGATCACCCTACCTTGAGCTGTCTTCTCCCAGCTGGGCCGAAGTCTTCATCCGATCTGGGCAC
The DNA here is from genome assembly GCF_027579735.1 of Bombina bombina. Classification (NCBI taxonomy): domain Eukaryota; kingdom Metazoa; phylum Chordata; class Amphibia; order Anura; family Bombinatoridae; genus Bombina; species Bombina bombina. The sequence continues at coordinate 596,586,224 of NC_069504.1, forward strand.
AAGTGGTCCTCCAGCCGGGCAGAAGTCTTCATCCGATCGGGGCAGAAGAGGTCCTCCATCCAGCAGAAGTCTTCATCCAAGCGGCATCTTCTATCTTCATCCTTCCGGCGAGGAGCGGCTCCATCTTGAAGACATCCGACGCGGAGCATCCTTCCTGCACGACAACTACCCGACGAATGGCTGGTCCTTTAAATGACGTCATCCAAGATGGCGTCCCTTGAATTCCGATTAGCTGATAGGATTCTATAAGCCAATCGGAATTAAGGTAGGAAAAATCCGATTGGTTGATTTAATCAGCCAATCGGATTGAAGTTCAATCCAATTGGCTGATTGGATCAGCCAATAGAATGCGAGGTCAATTCTATTGGCTGATCCAATCAGCCAATTGGATTGAACTTCAATATGATTGGCTGATTAAATCAACCAATCAGATTTTTCCTACCTTAATTCCGATTCGCTGATAGAATCCTATCAGCCAATCGGAATTCGAGGGACGCCATCTTGGATGACGTCATTTAAAGGACCAGCCATTCGTCAGGTAGTCGTCGTTCAGGAAGGATGCTCCACGTCGGATGTCTTCAAGATGGAGCCGCTCCTCGCCGGAAGGATGAAGATAGAAGATGCCGCTTGGATGAAGACTTCTGCTGGATGGAGGACCACTTCTGCCTCGATCGGATGAAGACTTCTGCCCGGCTGGAGGACCACTTGTGCCCGGATCGGATGAAGACTTCGGCCCGGCTGGGTGAAGACGGCTCAAGGTAGGGTGATCTTCAATGGGGTAGTGTTAGGTTTTTTTAAGGGGGGAGGGTTGTAATGTTGGGGGGGGGGATTGTTCTTTTTTTTTTTTTTTTTTTTACAGGTAGAAGAGCTACTTTGGGGCAATGCCCCGCAAAAGGCCCTTTTAAGGGCTATTTGTAATTTAGTATAGGGTAGGGATTTTTATTATTTTGGGGGGCTTTTTTATTTTATTAGGGGGCTTAGATTAGGTGTAATTAGTTTAAACTTCTTGTAATTTTTTTATTTTTTTGTAATTTAGTGTTTGTTTTTTTGTACTATAGTTTAGTTTATTTAATTGTATTTAATTTTAGATAATTGTAGTTAATTTATTTAATTAATTATATTGTAGCTATCTTAGGGTTTATTTTACAGGTATTTAGTTTTAAATAGGAATAATTTAGTTAATAATAGTAATATTATTTTGATTTATTTAAATAATAATTAAGTTAGGGGGGTGTTATGGTTAGACTTAGGTTTAGGGGTTAATCACTTTATTATAGTGGCGGTGACGTTGGCGGCAGATTAGGGGTTAATAGATTTAATAGGCTATGTGGGCTATGGCGGTTTAGGGGTTAATACTAGAATAGGTGTATTGCGGTGTGGGCTATGGCGGTTTAGGGGTTAATAATAGGTGTATTGCGGTGTGGGCTATGGCGGTTTAGGGGTTAATAATAGGTGTATTGCGGTGTGGGCTATGGCGGTTTAGGGGTTAATAATAGAATATGTGTATTGCGGTGTGGGCTATGGCGGTTTAGGGGTTAATAATAGAATAGGTGTATTGCGGTGTGGGCTACGGCGGTTTAGGGGTTAATAATAGAATAGGTGTATTGCGGTGTGGGCTATGGCGGTTTAGGGTTTAATAATAGAATAGGTGTATTGTGGTGTGGGCTATGGCGGTCTAGGGGTTAATACATTTATTATTAGGAGTGAGGGGGGGGGATTGCGGATATAGGGGTATACGTGTGGGGCTTCTTTTTGGGAGGTGTGTTAGACAGTTACGGGACATTTAAAAGTTTAGTTTTCTTAGGCGCCGGCAGTTTCTAAAGTGCCGTAAGTCACTGGCGACTCCAGAAATTTGTACTTAAGCTTATTTTTGGACATCGCTAGTTTATCCAACTTACGGCACTTAGGAAATGCCGGCGAAATATATGTAATACCCCGATGAGCGAGGTGAAATTACGGGCGACGCGTTTCCACGCTTGCGCCGAAACCTGCGCCGTATATATCGGATCGCGCCCACGAGGTTGGGAGGCCTAGATTTTGTGTCTTTGGGGCTGCCGTGCATATACCCCCCCCCCATCAGGACCTGTGGTTACTAAAACAGATTCTTTGTAGCTGGTTACTTTCCAGTAATATGTATTAAGCGTACTAGGATATTATAATGCTCTTGATATTAAAGTTTTATAAGGCTTCTTTAATGCCATGGCTACACAGGAGGGACAAATAGTCTCTTCTATCGGCTTCCTACTTAACAGTCATTTTGACCGGCTGACTGCAATCATTGACAGAGTTTATAGAGGTGATTTACCAGACAGCTTTTTGTTGGATCAGAGTTAGGGGGATCCCGCAGAACCTGGTGTTGAAGATATGGGGGAATCCAGCCCCTCCTATGTCCCTGCTGCTACCAACGGAGACACTCCTCCATATGAACGTGGGAGCTCTCGTGCTGCTGAAACAGGGGGATCTAACTGGGTGGTATGAATGTAGGACCTTAGCTCACGGTTAACCCCCCCAGCTAAAACATCCAGAGATGGGCGCACTCTTCAGGCAGTCACACATTATATACTACAAATACCCCTCCATTTTTTAAATGCTACAGGGAGCTTCATTATCAGAGCATGATTTGTGGAAACATATCTTTGGAGCAGGTATGAAAGATACATCTCAACACCCACTTATTCTGGCCAGTCTAGACTGGTCACCACTGTTCCTTAATGTCAATCAAACTGGTTATCAGCAAACTACCACAGTGCCTGCAGATCCTACAGGAGCCTCTCACAGTGGGCTAAAAGACCTATACTCCCTACAGAGAATTGGAGTGGGGTAATTACCAGCGAAACAGCGATAGCTCTTCATATTATCTTTAAATAATATGGGACTACAGTGTTTTTGGAATACATTGATGGATATTTGAGTATATTGTTAGATTTTGAGCTTTTATATACTACAAGGCTGGATGAGATTCAGATCTACAGGAGGTAGATAGTATGAGCAGTTCATCTTCCTCGTGCTGTTTCAAAATAGCAAACAAGTACTAATGTTTATGAAGACCAAGAGGTTTGATTTACAGTCTAGTATTCCTCATCTTTAGCAAGCCAATTGACAATAGTAATTTTATCTGTGTGTGTGTGTGTATATATATATATATATATATATATACATATACATACACACACACAGTATATATATATATATATATATATATATATATATATATATATACACACACACACACACACACACACACTGTATATATTGTGCCTCTCTACTTCCTCAGTAACACTGCTTCCTGCAAGGATAGAGACAACTAATATTTTTAGTAAAGCCTTAGTTCTGAACATAGAACATGAGTAGCTCCGGACAGTTATCAGCAGTTTATAGCCAAGACTGAGGACTTACTTTACATAACTATGCTATTGTGCTGAAAAGAGTAATATTGCTTAGATCTGTATTACAATCTATGCTAACCAGAGAGAATTGTAGTAAGCAGAGTGGAGGTTCATAATGTCTATAGAATGTATTACATATGAAAGGGGAATATCTGCTTTTCAAAAAGGTCTACGGTCACTTGATAGAGGAGGATCCAAAGTTCATACATTATAGCCCATAAGTATGGAAACATTATCTTGTTAGATCCTTAACCATGAATATATTTAACCACATTAATTATAGTGGGGGGGGGGGGGGGTTAGATGATACTATCTAAGTAGTGGATTATTTAGAAAGATGAAACATCTTTTTGTTCCCTATATGTGTTCTTTTCATACAGTCGCTCCCTCGATTACTTGACAAAGCATGTATTTATACTATTTCAAGCTGATATTCTTCCTGTGTTATACTATCTGGCTTTCAAACCCCAGTTCAGTGTTCAGATATCTTTGGTTAAATTTATGTTATAGCCTATGTTACAAGGTATTAATGTTAAATTAGCAAATTATTTCTAGAATTGTAGACAACGCCTTAGGCTAGTGTGTTTTTTAGAAGGTTTATAAAACCTAGTTCTAGAATATTTCACGTTTCATTTTACAAAAAAAAAAAACCTTCCGTAGCTTTACAATTTTCATTTTACTAAGAGGTCCAAAAGTGGCCTCTGGTGACATGTGGCGGTATAAACACTGACTGGCATTATACAGATTTACGGTTATTTCTGAAATGTATTATATAGGCATCCATTGTATTATTTGTTTTCTTTATTATTGTCTCATAAGGTATGTAATGCCTTGAATATTCTCTTTCTTAATGTCTCACATTGTATGTATGCCTTGAATTAAACCTCAAACAAAACACACAAAAATAAAAATAAAAGGGATGGCTTTGAAGACAGCTGTAGACACAGGAAGGAGAACAATAGCATGGTGTATAGTAACCCTGCCACTGCAGTTATATCTAGTAGTAGCTAACTGCTGATTGGTGGCTGCATATATATGCCTATTGTAATTGGCTCACCCATGTGTTCAATTAGAAACCAGTAGTGCTTTGCTGCTCCTTCAACAAATAAATGATACCAGTTCAGATATCCTCAGAGGCCTGAGGATAGGTTTTAAAACCAGTGAGATAGAGCATTCAATTTTAAGCAAATTTCTTATTTACTCCTATTATCATTTTTTCTTTGTTCTCTTTGTATCTTTATTTGAAAAAATAGGAATATAAGCTTAGGAGCCAACTAATTGTTGGTTCAGCACCCTGTGTGTGCAGTTCTTATGTTATAGTTATTGAAAATGCATTACTTGCACCCTGGTAGCTGCAATAGACAGATTTTTTTTTTTACACTAGAATGCCCAATTAAAATGTAGTAAAATCAAAGCAAACTTAATTTTTTATTTTGCATATATTACCACTGAATATAGAGGTTTTCCCTATTATCCCCAGAGACACTGGAGTGCACACCACATCATTAAAGAGACAGTAAACATTAATAAATGATTTCCCTTAAAATAAATGTGTGCCTTTAAATATGTGATTAACATGGAAGCATTTTAATTTATATTTATTACTTACCCAAAAATGAATCTACCACAAATCCAGAGCATTTTTTTTTTTTTAAATTCCATCATTGCTCATGTAGCCAACAGTAGAGTGAACGTCTATCTTCTGAAAGTTTGACAGCATACGTTCCCTCTCGCCCCGCATGCGCACTACACCTAGCCGACTGACATATACGCAGAGAATCTCAATGCTTTGTGCATTGAGATTCTCTGATTGAGAGTGCGAGGTGAGTCACTCTTATAGCCAAACAAGAATATGGGCGGTCTAAAAGGGTTTGATTAAAATGACCTCCCTGCAGCGCTCGATAAGAAAGAAAGAAAAAAACTGGCTTCATGGGCGAATAGGGGAGCGCTAAGATTGTAAGTTTTTATCTTTATTTTAAAACGCTTATGCTCTGCATTTTAAGATCTATATTAGGTTTATATATACTGTATGTTGTCCATGTATTCCCTAAAAATAGTTGTAGTAATCTGAGCATACTTGGATAGGAATCTGGTGAGGTCACTAGTAGTAAGAGACAAATAATTGACTAATTAAATTACATTTATCTGGAAGTTAAAGGGATATGAAACCCAACATTTTTCTTCCATGATTCAGATACACACAACTTTCTTATTTATTTCTATTATCATTTTTCCTTTGTTCTTTTGGTATCTTTTGTTGAAAAGCAGGGAAGTATGCTTAGAAGCCGTCCCATTTCAGGAGCACTATATGGCAGTAGTTTTGCAAGAATGTTATCCATTTGTAAGAGCACTATTTGGCAACACTATTCCCTTTCATGTAGTGCTTCAGGTGCATACCTAGGTATATCTTCAGCACAGAATAATGAGAACAAAGCAAATTTGATAATAGAAGTCAAAACTTTTTTTTAAATGGTCTGCTCCGTCTGAATCACAAACGGTTTCATATCCCTTTAAAACAAAACATATATGATAAATATGGCTCAAAACAAATATACACTTCAAAATATATTTATTTTATTTACAAAATATAAATACAAAAAAGTTGCCATTTGGTTTTATTTCCCATGCAAACATGAAACCTAGCTCTGATATTGCGATAAGGAATTTCTGCTGTGTAATAAGATACCTGAAAACACAAGGCCTATAAACACCTTTATACCTATTAAACTGCTGAAAGGGAGTCAATTCAAGCCATTGAAGGTCGCCTCTTATCTCAGTGCTTTTTGACAATTAGACACTGCTAGTTCATGTGTGCCATATAGATAACATTGTGCTCACTCCCATCAAGTAATTTATGAGTCAGCCCTGATTGGCTAAAATGCAAGTCGGTCAAAAGAACTGAGCTAAGGGGGCAGTCTGCAGAGACTTGGATAAAAGGTAATCACAGAAGTAAAAATTGTAGTAATAGAACAGTGTTGATTATGCAAAATTGTGGCATGGGTAATAAAGGGGTTATCTATATTTTTAAACAAACATTTTCAAGTAGACTGTTCCTTGATAAAGGTTAAAAGGGACAGTATACACCAGAATTTTTATTGTTTAAAAAGATAGATAATCCCTTTATTGCCCATTTGCCAGTTTTGCATTACCAACACTGTTATATTAATACACTTTTTACCTCTGTGATTACCTTGTATCTAAGCCTCTGCAGACTGACTCCTTATTTCAGTTCTTTTGACAGACTTGCATTTTAGCCAATCAGTGCTGACTCCTAGGTAACTCCACGGGAGTGAGCACAATGTAATCTAGCTCTGCCTAGCTGTAAAAAAAACTGTCAAAATGCACTGAGATAAGAGATGGCCTTTTACGTTTATCATCAAATTTGCTTTGTTGTCTTGGTATGCTTTGTTGAAAGCGAAAGCAAGGTAGGCTCATATGCCAATTTCTAAGCCCTTGAAGGCCACCTCTTATATCAGTGCACTTCTACAGTTTTTCTCAGCTAGCCAGCGCTAGTTCATGTGTGAGATATATATATATATCTAACACATTGTGCTCACTCCCGAGCACAGATTGGCTAAAATGCAAGTCTGTGAAAAGACCTAAGATAAGGGGGCAGTCTGCAGAGGCTTAGATACAAGGTAATCACAGAGGTAAAACGTATATTAATATAACAGTGTTGGTTATGCAAAACTAGGGCATTGGGTAATAAAGGGATTATGTATTTTTTTAAACAAACATTTTCAAGTAGACTGTCCCTTTAAGAAACATTTCTGATCTAGTATGATATTCTATTGCAGGACTTCAGACAAATCTTAAAACTGCAAGGTATTTAATGTCCCTTTAAGTATCATGTAAAATCCTATGTATTTGATGTGGCACAACTCATATACAGAATGTGCGGCTTGGTCTACATTGGAAAGGACTTACAGATAGTGTCAGAGTGCTGTACAAGCAACATATTGCTAGTTGTCAGAATCACAGAATGTTTCAAATTAAAGGGATACTAACCCCAAAATTTTTCTTTCATGATTCAGATAGAGCATGCAATTTTAAGCAACTTTCTAATTTACTCCTATTATCCATTTTTCTTTGTTCTCATGTTATCTTGATTTGAAAAAGCAGTAATGAAAGGTTAGGAGCCAGCCCATTTTTAGTTCAGCACCTGGGTAGCGCTTGCTAATTGGTTTGCTACATTTAGCCACAAATCAGCAAGTGCTACCCAGATGCTGAACAAAAAATGGGCTGGCTCTAAAGCTTACAGTACTGCTTTTCAAATCAAGATAGCATGAGCACAAAGAAAAATTGATAATAGGAGTAAATTAGAAAGTTGCTTAAAATCTCATGCTCTATCTGAATCATGAAAGAAAAAAATAATAGTTTAGTATCCCTTTAAAGGCACAACTATCATTTTGAGGAATTCATACAGTATATTAGAATCACAACCACCATTTTGCCCCCAAGTTCATATATCATTCTGCTGTGATCACTCAGCTTAATGGATGACAACAGGATTCTCACACCAAGTAGCTGAATGATTGGGGCTACAGTATACAGTTGCACATAACTTCAAGTGAACAGGTATGCCTGTGCGTTTGTGTAAGACTGCATCAACAGTATATCCACCCTCCAGGAAAGGTCTATATAGATGAAGCCTCTATGCTTTATAAATAGGGACACTACAATCAGATCACATATTGTTCATACAGAAGTATAAAGATGGACCAAATAAAACCCACATGTAGTTTTTTTTTCTTTTCCCATTATATATCTGCCCTCTACTGGCCATTTATGTTTTATTTCCCAAAAGGTCTAAATCCATCTCTTGCCATGGTTTGACCCTTTCAATAAGTAACTTACCAATCCTATTCACGTGCTTCACAAAGGCAATTTTCTAACCATAAAATAGAGGAAAATGGGCACCTACTGATTTCCTTAAAAATATTGGAGCATGTTTGTTATTGACTGTGTGAGTTAATAGAATTCTCTAATATGATGTCTTGTTTTCTTATTTGTATAAATTAATTCTTACTGTAGTGACCCTTCAATGTATGAAGTTAATACAAAATCTACTCATTCCGTATAGGCCCTGTCGTAAGCATGTGTCTTATCTTCTTGTTAATGCTGGAGACCATAAAATCAGTCTGTTTCTCCTCACTCAGACTGCTGTAAAGCTGTTGCCCAAGTGTCACTAGTTGGGGGTACAGGCAGTATCCAACCACGTGGGATGCTGCTGGCATCCGGGTGTTCAGCAGAAGCCAAGAACTGATCCCACTCATGTCTGAAAGGAAGAAGAGTTATTCCATTAGACTCACTCTGTGCTCATGTCACAAGCTCTTATTTTGTATTCAACACGTATTGATGGAATTCTAAATACTAAAACGTTAGAAAAAAAAAAAAAAAAAAGTCATAGACAAATCCAATAAGCAGGTTGAACATGACAGACAAAATTTCAAGCACAAGCCAAACAAGTTGGTCAACCCACATAATGCTCCCAATACTTTGGATGGGAACAATTTAACATGGATATTCTTTTCTGCCTGAATTTTCTTTGCTTTTTGCACAACGTTAACATTCTTACAGTTTGTCAGTTTATATATTAATAAACCACATTTTTTAATTATTAAATAAAACAATCAAAAATGAAATATCAGTTCTAAATTCTTCTTCCAGAATTGGAAAGTGCGTTTTATGAGTGTCTGCCAAGTATAAACAAAGCAGACGGATGGTTGGTCCTTAAACTCCTGCAATCAATTGATGAGTTGTTACAATAAGTATGAAGATACTAACCGTATGTGAACGAGTGAAACAACAGAATGCTCAGCTTGCAAGTGATACTGACGGAAAGGCTGGAGTGGATGGAGAGGCGGTAGAGGATCTGTAAAAATACACAAAAAAACTTAGGTAGGTGCCAGGCAAGGAACACAATGAGGACACCATCAGGAGCTTCTGCTAATATGATATTAAGTAACAGACAGACATAAAATACAATTTGATAGAGACAATTTCAACGGTGAAAAAAAAAAAAAGAATCATAGGACATAAGTGTCCAGTAAACTCAACTATGTGTACTTTTTCAATAAAGCTTTTGAAAACTGAAAAAAAAAAAAAAAAAAAATACAATTTGATCACAGGAAAAACATTACAGTAAACCAGGGAGCTGCTAAATATGACAAATTTTGATGTCAGAATTAAAAAAAAAAAAATAATTACACACAAAGTGATGTTGTGTGGCGCCTTTTGGAGGTTTGGCAAGTCTGTTTATGGCATTAACACACATAAGGGTTATTAAAATAAATATGTTAATGTTACATAAAAGGTGTTCACAAATTAAGCATAAATATCTTGAGTCCCTTAAAGTTTTTTTCTTAAGCTGTTTTATCATTGTTTTTCATTCCCCATCATAATCACACTTCTGTCAATTAATTTGTATTGGCTCAAGAATGGCGATATGGGAGTAATTCAAGTCAGAGAGCATTTGGAAGAACATAGAAAGGGATAACGGCACCCTGATCTCTGGTGCTTGCAAAGAGATAATATTTAAAGGCCAAAACAGTCAAAAACATAACATGCTCTAATTTATTAGAGAGTGAACTATTGACCCTGCTCTACGGTATGTTTAACCCCCACAAGAACAGACACACACAGCACAAGTGCTGCATTGGACCTACGGTGCTCTGCTGGTCCTGAGCAGAATCTGCCTCTGATCCAATCAGCAGCAACAGTCAATTTACTCCTATGTGCTCCTTGAATCCCGAGTGGTACTTCTATTGAGCGTTTAACCCTTTCGCAGGGTTTTTTTTTTTAACAAAAAAATATATTTATTTTAAAACAAGACACTTTAACAAAATAAAGCATTAGCACATTACCTATAGTGAAATTCAAATGTGACATTTAGAAAACTAAGCCACTGGGATAAAGTTATTAGAACATATTACACTCTATGATTTGCCACAGAAAGAAATAGCCAGCCTGAACAATGAGAGGCCAGTCCTACTTTTTTCCTTAGGACCCAGGGAAGTATTACATACATAGACGTAAGTAGCAAGATAATAAAACTATACATGCGAGAAGGCACGACTACATGGCTATTGGGACTTACCAAGCTCTGTTCTAATACATAATTGTCGTCCTCTACTAATCTCCAAGACATCCAAGTTTTAAATCCTTTACACCACACCATGCTTTTGAACAACACTGTCAATTGTTCCTACTCATTACTGCTATTTCCTTTAATATTCATTGTAATCTTACACATTTACGCCACTTACTGTGTGAATACAAATACGATGGAGATGATGCTGTCACTTTAAAACAATGCAATTACATGTGTACAGGAAGAGGCTGAAAGGCAAGTTCTCAAATAAGACCAACCCCAAGCTGGTCAAAACGCCATTAGTACAAACCTGGATCTCCAAATAATATGGAATCTACTTCTTCCTGTTGCTTTAGTAGCTTCCCTCGTTCCTTTTTTAATCTCTTTTCCTTCTCACGCTGCCTCTCTTCTTCCTGTTCCCCCTCTAAAATGACCCTAAGAGCCCTTTCCTCGGCATCATACAGGGCAGTGCGTTTATGGACCATTGCCCGAAGCCGGCGAATGTGGTTTTCAAATGTTTCATCATCAGAAGGTAGAGGATAAACTCCTGTAAGAGAGGATATCATGCTGTGTTTCAAACATACTCAGTTCTAAAGCCTCTAAGTGGTAAATAGAGATTGGGGGGAGGCACTTGACATAAAACAAGCATATTGGTATGAATTATTTTTGACAGTTTGTGAACCTTATTATTTAATCAAAGAACAAGTATATGTATGGCATGGCCAACACTATAGCTACTCTACTAATTGATATTGTATGCTCTAAAGCAGTGTTTCTCAACTGCTGTCCTTGTGTACCCCCAACAGGACAGGTTTTCCTCATAGCTGAACCAGTGCACAGGTTAAAGGGCCACTAAACCCAAAATCTTTCTTTCATGATTCAGATAGAGAATACAAATTAAAACAACATTACAATTTACTTCTATTATTTATTTTGCTTCATTTTTTAGATATTTTTAGTTGAAGAAAAAGCAATGCACATGGGTGAGCCAATCACACGAGGCTTCTATGTGCAGCAACCAATCAGCAGCTCCTGAGCATATCTAGATATGCTTTTCAGCAAAGAATATCAAGAGAAAAAACAAATTAGATAATAGAAGTAAATTAGAAAGATTTTTAAAATTGCATTCTCTTTCTAAATCATGAAAGAAAAAATGTGGGTTTCATGTCCCTTTAAGTAACACCATGGTTACTAACCTGCTCTCACCCATCAGCTGATTACTTCACCTGTGCACTGGTTCAGCTATGATGAAAACCTGGCCTGTTGGGGGTACGTGAGGACCGCGGTTGAGAAACAATGCTCTAAGGCATTAGAGCGTGTCATTTTTGCACTACTGACTGTGGAAGTTTTTAGCTCCCACATAAAGGTTTAACACATATGTAAAGTCACACCCTGGAGCTGCAAGCACAGAAGCTCACAAAATGAATGCAGATGGTGGTTGGTGCGGTCACACCACTGCCATTAATGATTGACTCACTGGCCGTTTCATGCACTAGACCAGCAGTTCTCTGCAGCTCTGGAGAGGGATATTATCTATGTGTTTAACCCCTTTGCAAAGGTTAAACACAAAGTTCCATGGTGAGCAGTGCAAAACTGGCATGCTCTAAAGCAGTGTTTCTCAACTCCAGTCCTCAGGACCTTTAACAGGCCAGATATTCATTATGTCTTAACTAGAGCACAGGTGAAATAATCAGCTGATCAGTAACCATGGTTACTAACCTGCTCTCACCCTTCAGATGATTATTTCACCTGTGCTCTAGTTAAGATATAAAGAAACTCTGGCCTATTAAGGGTACAGAAGACTGGAGTTGAGAAACACTGCTCTAAAGAAATAGAGCGCACAATCTTTGCGCTACGATGTCACTGGGACAGTAGAAAGATCTCACGTCCAACAGTGTGTGATTGGGTTACTTCCCACCTTTCCTTGCAGCCGCCTCTTTTCTCAGCTTTCTCAGCTTTTCCAATGACCGCAGCACATCCAGCATTTTCTTGGCATCTGCTTGCTTCTTCCTCACCTCTGACAAAACACTATCTGCAGCAGCTTTCAGCTCCCGCTCCTGAGAACAGATAGAAAAAAAGGTTATTGTATTTAATCAGCTATTTTCTTAGAAGTAATTTAATTTATACATTTAGATTTATTACCTTCTTCCTTTCTGTTAACCCCTTAACGACTAAGGACGTACAGGGTACATCCTACAAAAAATGTCACTTAATGACCAAGGACGTACTCTGTACGTCCTCAGGGTTTTGAAGCGCTTGAAGCGACCAGTCTCTTTTAGGGTATGGCAGTGATGCCTCGATATTGAGGCATCCTGCAATACCAGTTTTTAAGCATCCGATACAGCGAGAGACACTCTGTGGCTCTCTCTGCATCGGCCAGCGATGGTGCTGATCGTTGGTGGGTGGGAGCCATTGCAGGGAGGCGGGTGGGAAGCCCATTGGTGGTGAACTTCCGGCCGTTGATGGAATTCACTTGCGTGTGTGCGGGGGGTTGTGCGCAAGCACTATGCCTAAAGTCGTGGGAGAGGAGGGTGTGAGAGGGAATAATGTTGGGAAAGGGATCTGGGAGGGGGAGGGCATTGAGGGGAGGCAGCTACACTACAGAAAAATCTGGGATTTAAAAAAAAAGCCAAAGTTTATTGCAAAGTGGGTACTGGCAGACAGCTGCCAGTACCCAAAATGGTGGCAAATAAAGGGGGCGGAGGGTTATATAGCTGTTTAGGGGGGGCTCAGGGAGGTTGGGTGGTATGGGGGGGGGGGGGGGAATACTACACTGAAGAAAATATATAAAAAAAAAAAAAAAAAAAAACCTTTATTTTTATACTGGCAGACTTTCTGCCAGTACTAAAGATGGCGGTGACAAGTGAGGTGGGGAAGGGAAGAGAGCTGTTTGAGAGGGGTTAGGGAGGGATGTGTCAGGTGGGAGGCTGATCTCTACACTAAAGCTACAATTAACCCTTCAAGCTCCCTACAAGCTACCTAATTAACCCCTTCACTGCTGGGCATCATACAAGTGTGATGCACATGAGCATTTAGCGGCCTTCTAATTACCAAAAAGCAATTGCAAAGCAATAACTGTCTGCTATTTCTGAACAAAGGGGGTCCCAGAGAAGCATTTACAACCATTTATGCCATAATTGCACAAGCTGCTTGTAAATAAATTCAGTGAGAAACCTAAAGTTAGTGAAAAAGTTAGTCAAAAAGTGAACAATTTTTTTTATTTGATTGCATTTGGCAGTGAAATGGTGGCATGAAATATATCAAAATGGGCCTAGATCAATACTTTGGGTTGTCTACTAAAAAAAAAATATATACATGTAAAGGGATATTCAGGGATTCCTGACAGATATCAGTGTTACAATGTAACCATCGCTAATTTTGAAGGAAAAAAAATGGTTTGGAAATAGCAAAGTGCTACTTGTAGTTATTGCCCTATTTATAACTTGCAAAAAAAAAAAACCAAAGAACGTGTAAACATTGGGTATTCTAAACTCAGGACAAAATTTAAAAAACTATTTAGCATGGATGTTTTTTGGTGGTTGTAGATGTGTAACAGATTTTGGGGGTCAAAGTTAGAAAAAGTGTGTTTGTCTCCATTTTTTCCATCATATTTTATTAAAAATAAATTATAGTAAATTATAAGATATGATGAAAATAATAATATATGTTTAAAAAGTCCATTTAATGGTGAGAAAAACAGTATATAATGTGTGGATACAGTAAATGAGTAAGAGGAAAATTACAGATAAACACAAACCACAAAAACGTAAAAATAGCCCTGGTCCCAAACGGTCAGAAAATTGAAAGATGGTCTGGTCACTAAGGGGTTAAACTATAAATCAAAGATTATTAAAATCCATGCTTATCACACGGTTTCACCTGATGGAGTGAGTCATTTGACTTTAAAGATTACCTATTCAATTATAATATAAAACAATTCCCAAATCATGATACATTTCTAGGGGCTTAAAGGACCACTCAATGTAGTAGAATTACACAATTAACATGTACATAATAAAAAAAACAATGCAATAACACTTACTCTGAATTTTAAATAAGCAGTAGATTTTTTTTCTGACAAATTTTATTTTTTTCTCCAATTTTCTGGCCCCCTATATCATGTGACCGACATTAGCCAATGTAAACAATCCAGGAATGGGAACAGCACTTGTTAAACGGAGTGCCCAGAGGAGACTTACCCAGTCTCAAATCATATGTAAAGCAACAAGTCCACCAGCACTTCCAATAATAAAAGACCTATATTAACATTACAACATGGGTCAACAAATATCTGCAACGTTTCGGGCCTAGCTCAGCCCTTCCTCATGCATGAAGAAGGGATGAGCTAGGCCCGAAATGTTGCAGATATTTGTTGACCCATGTTGTAATATTAATAAAGGTCTTTTATTATTGGAAGTGCTGGAGGACTTGTTGCTTTAGACATTAGCTAATCACAGACTAGTATACGTATACCCTGTGAGCTTGTGCACATGCTCATTAAGATCTTTGTTCCGCAGAAAGTATAAATATAACAAAACTGTGCAACATTTGATAATGGAAGTAAATAGGAGTGTCTAAAAAAATGCATGATCTATCTGAATCATAAAATTGACCTGAGTGTCCCTTTAATACTATAACTGTCAAACATCTGATGCCTGATACACAGTTGCAACTGCTTTATCAATAGGGCAAACCAAATCAAAAGAAACACAGCACAGTATATACATTGTAAAGTTTAATGATTAAAAGCCCAGTATTTAAGTATAATCTTAAAAACAGGTACTTTAAATCATTAAACTTTACAAAGACGCTTCTATTTTTTAAATACTTGCCATTTTATTACGGTACACATACCGCCGATCCTCCGCCCGCATCTCCTTCTGTAATTGACCATATCCATTATAAATCCGGCTTCCTACAATCGTTGCATGCCCCACGAGCTGGAAGCCAAAGGGGGCAACGATTGGAGGAAGCCAGATTCATAATCAATATGCTCAATACAGAAATGGTAAGTATTTAAAAAAAAGAAGCGTCTTTGTAGAGTTTAATGACTTTAAGTGCCCATATTTTTAAGATTATTTTTAAATACTGGGCTTTAAATCATTAAACTTTACAATCACTTTAAAGGGACATTAAACTCAAAATATTCCCCATATTGCACTATTATTTATTTTGTCTGCTTTTCATGTAATTTAAAGTGAAGGTCAATTTTAATGAATTAGTGCCTGGTTTTTAATAAACCTATTAAAAACAAGGGCACTTTAATTCATCAAAATTGACATTTCACTGTTTTCTTCAAAAACTTACCTTTTAATCCTGAATGCCGATCCAGCAATTCCCCCAGCCGTTGGAAGCCTCTGCAGACGTCAGAAATGACGAATCAGGTTTCCTCCAATCCCAGCTTCCCCCGGGGGAATCTTGGCCTGATGCAACGCTGTGATTGGAGGAAGCTGGATTCGTCATTTTGGACCCGCGAAGATGGCTTGCGATGGGCGGAGAAAGTGCTGGAGCAGCTGCCAGGATTAAAGGGTAAGTTTTTGAAGAAAACAGTGAAATGTCAATTTTGATGAATTAAAGTGCCCTTGTTTTTAATAGGTTTATTAAAAACCGGGCACTAATTCATCAAAATGGACCGTCACTTTAAAACAGTCATTATTTTACCTGCTTTACCTGAAAATCAAATCTAAAGATTGTAATGCTTCCACTGAACCGTAGAGAATCTGGAGAACATTGGAAAGCAGAACCCGGACGCTTCTAAATGCTGCAAAATCATTGGGTGTTATGGGCAGCAGCCAATTTATATCTGTCCCTGATTGCCACAGCAAAGGCAGTAAAATAAAAAAAAATAAAAAACATTAAAAAGGTTTTTCAAGGGTTTTTCCTTTTTAACATTTTGTATGCAGATATTTTTCAGTGCAGTGAATAATTTCTGATGTGTAAATACAAAATTGACTTTAATGTCCTTTTAAATCATATTTGCACAAAACTAATGTCATCTTGAGGATAATACTTACCCTTTTCTTCTCTTCCACCTCATGAACACGTTGCATTCTCCACCTGTCGATTCGGGCCTCCTTCTCAGCTGCTAGCTCAGCCTTTTGCTTATCTTCCTCCGTCCCCTGTTTCAAACGTTGTTGGCGGAGTCTCTTTTTTCTTATCTTGTCAAGTTTCTTTTTGATGTCTTCAATATATTGAGGTTTTTCCAGAGTTTTCATTCTTTTCTCCAATTCTGCACGAACATTTGCTGCTTTCTGATAATTCTGAGTCCAAGAATCTACATTTTCAGTACTTTGTTCAAGAGACTTGCATAGGTCAGTGAGCTGGGCCAATAGTCTGAAAGTCCCATAAACTAACTCTCGAGCATCTTTTATAGATAAGACAATTGCAGGTTCAGGTTTGGAAGAAAGGTTCTTTCGTCTTTGTGCAAGAAAATTGCTCAGCCATTGTCGGAAGAAATTATCTGAATTAGAAACTGTGTGGTTACTAGACTGATCTTTCCATGGTGGTTTACCACAGTCACTATGAGTGTTGCAGACATCCCTTGCATTGTCCTGGTGAAGTAAAGCGTCTCTACTTTCTAGGTTGGATATATCCTGGGGCCTAAACAGACCTTCCTGCATCACATTTGGTCCATGCTGGTATAACACAGGTTCATCCATATGCGTGTTTGGTGCTCGTTGCCCATGCTCGTGCAAAAAAGGTCCATCTCTTTGGATGTTTGGTCCATCCTGTTGGAAGAGAGATTGACTCCTCTGCAAGTCTTTTTGCTGCTGTTGCTGCTGCATAAAAGGACCTTCTGTCTGTAAATTTGGTATATTACGGTGCAAATAATTACCATCCCCTTGCATCTTGAGCCCATGCTGGTACAAAACAGGTCCATATTTTTGTGGGTCTGACATGTCTTTCGATAAACTGTTGTAATCACCTTGCATATCTTGGCGTGTAAACTGGCCTTCCTTGGACACATAAGTTCTCTCAAAATGTACAAAGGGTTCCCTTATCTGTGCAGGCTTTCCATCTGGGTGGAAATGAACATTCTCTTTATGTTCATTGTAAATATCCTGGTATCTAGATTTTTCATTCTGTACTTTCTCTCTTTCATGATGCAAAAAGTTTTCTAAAACTTGAGCAGGTTTGTGAATGTCTGACATACCACGACCACCTAATACTGCATCTTCTCCATGAATGGCATTAAAAGGTAAGAGAGTGGCAGAAGAGGCAGGATCAGGGAAATGTCTGGGAATATTTTGAGGAATGCTATTATAATGAGGGCTAGGAGCCCGATGAGCAAGGAGTGGCTGAGGGGATACACAAGGCAATGATGTGGTGCCATGTTGAATGTTGCTAGGAGGAGTAGGTTGTGTGTTGTGAAATGTCATGTGCTGTGATGGTTTGCACTGATAGCTCATTGGCTGAGATATGCCAGACTGAGAATTCACATGTGTGGAGACAAAAGCTTTGTTATCTCTGTGTTGATACATACCAGCCTGAGAATTATCATGATGGGGGGCTCCAGGTTTGGAGACCTGAGACAGTGAACCAGCACACATGCCTAGATTAGAATCAACATAATGGGAACGGCCAGATTGACGATTTTCTTGAGAGAAGAAAACCTGGGATTTGTTAAACTGAAATTCTCCATGAAGGGTTGAAACAGGTTGGGCTTCTCCATGCTGAGGCATGTTTGGCTGCAAGTTAGGTGGTCCTCCATGCTGGGGCACCCCAGGATTCGTCCCTCCGTGATGGGGCACCCCAGGATGTGGTCCTCCGAACTGAGGCACCCCAGGATGCTGTTCTCTGTGTTGGGGCACCCCAGGATGCTGTTCTCTGTGTTGGGGCACCCCAGGATGTTGTCCTCCGAACTGGGGCACCCCAGGATGTGGTTGTATGTGCTGTGGCATCCCAGGATGCAGTCCCCTGTGCGGGGGCACTTCCGGATGCGGTCCTCTGTGCTGGGGCATCCCGGGATCCGGACCTCTGTGCTGGGGCATCCCGGGATCCGGACCTCTGTGCTGGGGCATCCCGGGATCCGGACCTCTGTGCTGGGGCATCCCGGGATCCGGACCTCTGTGCTGGGGCATCCCGGGATCCGGACCTCTGTGCTGGGGCATCCCGGGATCCGGACCTCTGTGCTGGGGCATCCCGGGATCCGGACCTCTGTGCTGGGGCATCCCGGGATCCGGTCCTCTGTGCTGGGGCATCCCGGGATCCGGTCCTCCCTGCTGGGCACCTCCAAGATGCGGCATATCAAGCAGAGGATCTCCAAGCCGGGTTCCTCTGTGCTGAGGCAGGTTACGAGGGTGTCCATCGTGCTGTATGGGTCCTTGATGTTGAAGCATTCCATGGTGGATTCCTCCGTGCTGGGAGTGGGACCCGCCATACTGAACACCACCTTGCTGAGGTATAAACGCGACGTTCTCGGGTATGGAGCTGCCCCTAAAATCCAATCGTTGAGAACTGCCTACACGTGCATCTTGAGCCTGTAAATGTCGCCACTCGTCATTGTCACTGTAAACGCCGCTTTGTGAATTTTCTACACTCGGCCTATACCGGGAGTCATAAGGAGGAATCACTGTAGGCCGCTGCCTTCTCTCCATGACAACAGTTATCTGACCCGGAAATAGGGACCTTCACCTTACGTATGAGCGGTCATAGGAAATAGTGAACAGCGACATCTACCGATAAGGTTCTGAAAGCGCAGATTATATAAATAGATTGAGGGTAAAAGGGAAATAAATTATCTGATACTGAAAATTACAAATAAAACCAGAAGTTAGTACTTTAAATTGTTTTCTAGGTTGTACAACGGCGTTATAGTGTTGTTGTGTTTTTTATTTTTAATTGCGGGTTCTATTCATGGTTGTTACTAATGTGGCATTCCATTGTGTCACCCAAAAGAGGATGAATATATAGGTAGGCGAGTTATTTCCTCACCAGCTCAGTGGATGTTAGCAGATAGATTGCTGTACACGTGATGATCAGGGATAGGCAAGGTGTCCGTACTAGGGTGACCACATTTCCAAACTGCCATTCAGGGACCCCCCCCCCCCCCCCCAAAAAAAAAAGATGATTTTAACAACTTTTTTTTTTGTGCCAATTTTTGAAAGAAAGAAAGAAAGAAAGGGGGAAAAAAGTGGTCACCAGTTTAGACTAGTGGAAATTTGGATATATAAATCAAATACATCGGGTACTTCAGTTTAATAAACAAAGTAAAAATAAATTCTTTATGACAACATAATAAGACCAATTTGCCCTTTGGTATCTGAAGTTATTCATCTAAAGCATAGAAAAGAAGGAAACTTTAAATCTTTTTCTAAGCACATCCTCTGGATGTGATTCTAATGTAAATTAGTGTAATAGCCAAATATTACCTAATAGCAGCCAGCCATATATTTCAGTCCTATTGTCTCTTCCAAATAAAATATAAAATAACCATAGCGTATTTCATGTATAAAAGTGCTGAGTGCACTGCTGACTAGTTTGCATCGATACCAGAAGGACACAACATATAAACATATACGAGTTGCGAGTGACTCCAGAAGTCCAGGGCAGGCTCCACCCACGTCCATCCACAGCGCATACACTATGCACTGACTAGAGCCGCAGCGGCAGAACCAGAGGGGACGGGGATATATAACATGACATACAATATACCCATGCTTCCCTCCCTCATAACTGGCGGCCGCGGCACCTCTCTGGAGTACTCTGCCCCTCTGGCCCTGCCTGGGACGATGACGATCTGCTGCACTGCGAGAACGAAGCCGGCAACAACAAGCCACCCACTGCCCTAGTCTTCAATCCACGGCTGTGTCCCTGACGTCACTGCTGTCAGTTTGTTCATTCCGGGACAATGCAGTGTGTCCCCGGGACCCCGGGACAGACCTTTAAAATGCGGGATTGTCCCGGGCAATCCGGGACACATGGTCACCCTAGTCCGTACACGGACACCGGTGTCCGTGACTAGACCTTGCAGTGTCCGCCACAACCTTAGTATGTCTTTTCTTTCTGATTAAATAATAGGAATAAAAAAAAAATATGTAGTGTGAAGAAAATTAGTAGCTTGTCAAGAGACTGCTAGCGATATTGGGTGATAAGTTATGGAATAATTTAAGCCTGAGTGAAATACTGGATGTGTATCTGCATCTGTATAATAACACCCAGCTCTATACAAAGACACAGAAGTGACACTGGCACATGCGTATAGCCAGACAAGGGCTGGTTATAGGGTCAGTGGTATCTGCATCAGTATAATAATACCCAGCTCTATACAAAGACACAGAAGTGACACTGGCACATGCGTATAGCCAGACAAGGGCTGGTTATAGGGTCAGTGGTATCTGCATCAGTATAATAACACCCAGCGCTATATAATGACAGTAGTGACACTGGCACATAGGTATAGCCAGACAAGGGCTGGTTATAGGGTCAGTGGTATCTGCATCAGTATTATAACACCCAGCACTATACAAAGACACAGTACTGACACTGGCACATGCATATAGCCAGACAAGGGCTGGTTATAGGGTCAATGGTATCTGCATCAGTATAATAACACCAAGCACTATATAATGACACAGTATTTACACTGGCACATGGGTATAGCCAGACAAGGGCTGGTTATAGGGTCAGTGGTATCTGCATCAGTATAATAACACCAAGCACTATATAATAACACAGTAGTGACACTGGCACATGGGTATAGCCAGACAAGGGCTGGTTATAGGGTCATTGGTATCTGCATCAGTATAATAACACCCAGCTCTATACAAAGACACAGTAGTGACACTGGCACATGGCTATAGCCAGAGGAAGGCTGGTTATAGGATCAGTGGTATCTGCATCAGTATAATAACACCCAGCGCTATATAATGACAGTAGTGACACTGGCACATAGGTATAGCCAGACAAGGGCTGGTTATAGGGTCAGTGGTATCTGCATCAGTATAATAATACCCAGCTCTATACAAAGACACAGTACTGACACTGGCACATGCATATAGCCAGACAAGGGCTGGTTATAGGGTCAATGGTATCTGCATCAGTATAATAACACCAAGCACTATATAATGACACAGTATTTACACTGGCACATGGGTATAGCCAGACAAGGGATGGTTATAGGGTCAGTGGTATCTGCATCAGTATAATAACACCCAGCACTATATAATAACACAGTAGTGACACTGGCACATGGGTATAGCCAGACAAGGGCTGGTTATAGGGTCATTGGTATCTGCATCAGTATAATAACACCCAGCTCTATACAAAGACACAGTAGTGACACTGGCACATGGGTATAGCCAGAGGAAGGCTGGTAATAGGATCAGTGGTATCTGCATCAGTATAATAATACCCTGCGCTACATAATGACACAGTAGTGACACTGGCACATGGGTATAGCCAGACAAGGGCTGGTTATAGGGTCATTGGTATCTGCATCAGTATAATAACACCAAGCGCTATATAATGATACAGTAGTGACACTGGCACATGGGTATAGCCAGAGGAAGGCTGGTTATAGGATCAGTGGTATCTGCATCAGTATAATAACACCCAGCTCTATACAAAGACACAGTAGTGACACTGGCACATGGGTATAGCCAGAGGAAGGCTGGTTATAGGATCAGTGGTATCTGCATCAGTATAATAACACCCTGCGCTACATTATGACACAGTAGTGACACTGGCTCATGGGTATAGCCAGGCAAGGGCTGGTTATAGGGTCAGTGGTATCTGCATCAGTGTAATAACACCCAGCACTATATAATGACACAGTAGTGACACTGGCACATGGGTATAGCCAGATGATGGCTGGTTATAGAATCAGTGGTATCTGCATCAGTATAATAACACCCTGCGCTATATAATGACACAGTAGTGACACTGGCTCATGGGTATAGCCAGAGGAGGGCTGGTTATAGAATCAGTGGTATTGCATCAGTATAATAACACCCAGCACTATATAATGACACAGTAGTGACACTGGCACATGCGTATAGCCAGAGGAGGGCTGGTTATAGAATCAGTGGTATCTGCATCAGTATTATAACACCCAGCACTATATAATGACACAGTAGTGACACTGACACATGTGTATAGCCAGACAAGGTCTGGTTGTAGGGTCAGTGGTATCTGCATCAGTATAATAACACCCAGCACTATATAATGACACAGTAGTGACACTGGCACATGGGTATAGCCAGAAGAGGGCTGGTTATAGAATCAGTGGTATTGCATCAGTATAATAACACCAAGCGCTATATAATGATACAGTAGTGACACTGGCACATGGGTATAGCCAGAGGAGGGCTGGTTATATAATCAGTGGTATCTGCATCAGTATTATAACACCCAACACTATATAATGACACAGTAGTGACACTGGCACATGTGTATAGCCAGACAAGGTCTGGTTGTAGGGTCAGTGGTATCTGCATCAGTATAATAACACCCAGCACTATATAATGACACAGTAGTGACACTGACACATGCGTATAGCCAGAGGAGGGCTGGTTATAGAATCAGTGGTATCTGCATCAGTATTGTAACACCCAGCACTATATAATGACACAGTAGTGACACTGACACATGTGTATAGCCAGACAAGGACTGGTTGTAGGGTCAGTGGTATCTGCATCAGTATAATTACACCCAGCACTATATAATGACACAATAGTGACACTGGCACATGGGTATAGCCAGAGGAGGGCTGGTTATAGAATCAGTGGTATCTGCATCAGTATTATAACACCCAGCACTATATAATGACACAGTAGTGACACTGACACATGTGTATATCCAGACAAGGACTGGTTGTAGGGTCAGTGGTATCTGCATTAGTATAATTACACCCAGCCCTATATAATGGCACAGTAGTGACACTGGCACATGCGTATAGCCAGACAAGGGCTGGTTATAAGGTCAGTGGTATCTTCATCAGTATAATTACACCTAGCGCTATATAATGACACAGTAGTGACAGTGGCACATGGGTATAGCCAGAGGAGGGCTGGTTATAGAATCAGTGGTATCTGCATCAGTATAATAACACCAAGCACTATAAAATAATGTTTTTAATTTTAAATGTACCTTGGTGTCCTTAACTAAGGTCTGTACTTTGGAAAATGTCCGCCACAGCCTTTGTGCCTATCCCTGGTGATGATTGGTGTTTCGTGAACGGTTTATAAAATTATGTATATTTACAATAACGTATTAATGTTTTTGATAGTTTATTAGCAGCATTCAGTTGAATCTGCTGCATTGAGACAGTATGGGCTAGATTTATCAAGCCCTTCTCCTCCCCATGACTGCAGCTTCTCACAACAGAACCTGCTGCAGTCTGGATTTATCAAGCGCTTCCCTACCTGCTTCTCTACTACCTCTTAGGTAGAGAATTTCAATCTCCCTGGTCTTGTCCGACCGGGAATATTGAAAGCTTCTGCAGTGCGTGGATTGCACGTGAGCGCAAAATAGCGCTTGTGTGCAATGTTAAAGGGACAGTAAACATAACAAAATAATGTTATATATCTCTGCACATAGCGCAGAATTATCTTAGAGGCTGCTTTATAAAAACATAATTTATGTAAGAACTTACCTGATAAATTCATTTCTTTCATATTAGCAAGAGTCCATGAGCTAGTGACGTATGGGATATACATTCCTACCAGGAGGGGCAAAGTTTCCCAAACCTTAAAATGCCTATAAATACACCCCTCACCACACCCACAATTCAGTTTAACGAATAGCCAAGAAGTGGGGTGATAAGAAAAAAGTGCGAAAGCATATAAAATAAGGAATTGGAATAATTGTGCTTTATACAAAAAAATCATAACCACCACAAAAAAGGGCGGGCCTCATGGACTCTTGCTAATATGAAAGAAATGAATTTATCAGGTAAGTTCTTACATAAATTATGTTTTCTTTCATGTAATTAGCAAGAGTCCATGAGCTAGTGACGTATGGGATAATGACTACCCAAGATGTGGATCTTTCCACACAAGAGTCACTAGAGAGGGAGGGATAAAATAAAGACAGCCAATTCCTGCTGAACATAATCCACACCCAAAATAAAGTTTAATAAAAAACATAAGCAGAAGATTCAAACTGAAACCGCTGCCTGAAGTACTTTTCTACCAAAAACTGCTTCAGAAGAAGAAAATACATCAAAATGGCAGAATTTAGTAAAAGTATGCAAAGAAGACCAAGTTGCTGCTTTGCAGATCTGGTCAACCGAAGCTTCATTCCTAAACGCCCAGGAAGTAGATACTGACCTAGTAGAATGAGCTGTAATTCTTTGAGGCGGAGTTTTACCCGACTCAACATAGGCAAGATGAATTAAAGATTTCAACCAAGATGCCAAAGAAATGGCAGAAGCTTTCTGGCCTTTCCTAGAACCGGAAAAGATAACAAATAGACTAGAAGTCTTACGGAAAGATTTCGTAGCTTCAACATAATATTTCAAAGCTCTAACAACATCCAAAGAATGCAATGATTTCTCCTTAGAATTCTTAGGATTAGGACATAATGAAGGAACCACAATTTCTCTACTAATGTTGTTGGAATTCACAACTTTAGGTAAAAATTCAAAAGAAGTTCGCAACACCGCCTTATCCTGATGAAAAATCAGAAAAGGAGACTCACACGAAAGAGCAGATAATTCAGAAACTCTTCTAGCAGAAGAGATGGCCAAAAGGAACAAAACTTTCCAAGAAAGTAATTTAATGTCCAATGAATGCATAGGTTCAAACGGAGGAGCTTGAAGAGCTCCCAGAACCAAATTCAAACTCCAAGGAGGAGAAATTGACTTAATGACAGGTTTTATACGAACCAAAGCTTGTACAAAACAATGAATATCAGGAAGAATAGCAATCTTTCTGTGAAAAAGAACAGAAAGAGCAGAGATTTGTCCTTTCAAAGAACTTGCGGACAAACCCTTATCCAAACCATCCTGAAGAAATTGTAAAATTCTCGGTATTCTAAAAGAATGCCAAGAAAAATGATGAGAAAGACACCATGAAATATAAGTCTTCCAGACTCTATAATATATCTCTCGAGATACAGATTTACGAGCCTGTAACATAGTATTAATCACGGAGTCAGAGAAACCTCTATGACCAAGAATCAAGCGTTCAATCTCCATACCTTTAAATTTAAGGATTTCAGATCCGGATGGAAAAAAGGACCTTGTGACAGAAGGTCTGGTCTTAACGGAAGAGTCCATGGCTGGCAAGATGCCATCCGGACAAGATCCGCATACCAAAACCTGTGAGGCCATGCCGGAGCTATTAGCAGAACAAACGAGCATTCCCTCAGAATCTTGGAGATTACTCTTGGAAGAAGAACTAGAGGCGGAAAGATATAGGCAGGATGATACTTCCAAGGAAGTGATAATGCATCCACTGCCTCCGCCTGAGGATCCCGGGATCTGGACAGATACCTGGGAAGTTTCTTGTTTAGATGAGAGGCCATCAGATCTATCTCTGGGAGCCCCCACAATTGAACAATCTGAAGAAATACCTCTGGGTGAAGAGACCATTCGCCCGGATGCAACGTTTGGCGACTGAGATAATCCGCTTCCCAATTGTCTACACCTGGGATATGAACCGCAGAGATTAGACAGGAGCTGGATTCCGCCCAAACCAAAATTCGAGATACTTCTTTCATAGCCAGAGGACTGTGAGTCCCTCCTTGATGATTGATGTATGCCACAGTTGTGACATTGTCTGTCTGAAAACAAATGAACGATTCTCTCTTCAGAAGAGGCCAAAACTGAAGAGCTCTGAAAATTGCACGGAGTTCCAAAATATTGATCGGTAATCTCACCTCCTGAGATTCCCAAACTCCTTGTGCCGTCAGAGATCCCCACACAGCTCCCCAACCTGTGAGACTTGCATCTGTTGAAATTACAGTCCAGGTCGGAAGAACAAAAGAAGCCCCCTGAATTAAACGATGGTGATTTGTCCACCACGTTAGAGAGTGTCGAACAATCGGTTTTAAAGATATTAATTGAGATATCTTCGTGTAATCCCTGCACCATTGGTTCAGCATACAGAGCTGAAGAGGTCGCATGTGAAAACGAGCAAAGGGGATCGCGTCCGATGCAGCAGTCATAAGACCTAGAATTTCCATGCATAAGGCTACCAAAGGGAATGATTGTGACTGAAGGTTTCGACAAGCTGTAATCAATTTTAGACGTCTCTTGTCTGTTAAAGACAGAGTCATGGACACTGAATCTATCTGGAAACCCAGAAAGGTTACCCTTGTTTGAGGAATCAAAGAACTTTTTGGTAAATTGATCCTCCAACCATGATCTTGAAGAAACAACACAAGTCGATTCGTATGAGACTCTGCTAAATGTAAAGACGGAGCAAGTACCAAGATATCGTCCAAATAAGGAAATACCACAATACCCTGTTCTCTGATTACAGACAGAAGGGCACCGAGAATCTTTGTGAAAATTCTTGGAGCTGTAGCAAGGCCAAACGGTAGAGCCACAAATTGGTAATGCTTGTCTAGAAAAGAGAATCTCAGGAACTGATAATGATCTGGATGAATCGGAATATGCAGATATGCATCCTGTAAATCTATTGTGGACAT
This sequence comes from Bombina bombina, assembly GCF_027579735.1. Classification (NCBI taxonomy): domain Eukaryota; kingdom Metazoa; phylum Chordata; class Amphibia; order Anura; family Bombinatoridae; genus Bombina; species Bombina bombina. The sequence continues at coordinate 596,613,299 of NC_069504.1, forward strand.
ATAATTCCCTTGCTAAACAAAAGGCAATATAGTCCTTACAGTTACCATCTTGAACGTTGGTATCCTTACATAACGATTCAATAATTTTAGATCCAGAACTGGTCTGAAGGAATTCTCCTTCTTTGGTACAATGAAGAGATTTGAATAAAACCCCATCCCCTGTTCCGGAACTGGAACTGGCATAATTACTCCAGCCAACTCTAGATCTGAAACACAATTCAGAAATGCTTGAGCTTTCACTGGATTTACTGGGACATGGGAAAGAAAAAATCTCTTTGCAGGAGGTCTCATCTTGAAACCAATTCTGTACCCTTCTGAAACAATGTTCTGAATCCAAAGATTGTGAACAGATTTGATCCAAATTTCTTTGAAAAAACGTAACCTGCCCCCTACCAGCTGAACTGGAATGAGGGCCGTACCTTCATGTGAACTTAGAAGCAGGCTTTGCCTTTCTAGCAGGCTTGGATTTATTCCAGACTGGAGATGGTTTCCAAACTGAAACTGCTCCTGAGGACGAAGGATCAGGCTTTTGTTCTTTGTTGAAACGAAAGGAACGAAAACGATTGTTAGCCCTGTTTTTACCTTTAGATTTTTTATCCTGTGGTAAAAAAGTTCCTTTCCCACCAGTAACAGTTGAAATAATAGAATCCAACTGAGAACCAAATAATTTGTTTCCCTGAAAAGAAATGGAAAGTAGAGTTGATTTAGAAGCCATATCAGCATTCCAAGTCTTAAGCCATAAAGCTCTTCTGGCTAAGATAGCCAGAGACATAAATCTAACATCAACTCTAATAATATCAAAAATGGCATCACAGATGAAATTATTAGCATGCTGGAGAAGAATAATAATATCATGAGAATCACGATTTGTTACTTGTTGCGCTAGAGTTTCCAACCAAAAAGTTGAAGCTGCAGCAACATCAGCCAATGATATAGCAGGTCTAAGAAGATTACCTGAACATAGATAAGCTTTTCTTAGAAAAGATTCAATTTTTCTATCTAAAGGATCCTTAAACGAGGTACCATCTGACGTAGGAATGGTAGTACGTTTAGCAAGGGTAGAAATAGCCCCATCAACTTTAGGGATTTTGTCCCAAAATTCTAACCTGTCAGGCGGAACAGGATATAATTGCTTAAAACGTTTAGAAGGAGTAAATGAATTACCCAATTTATCCCATTCCTTAGCAATTACTGCAGAAATAGCATTAGGAACAGGAAAGACTTCTGGAATAACCGCAGGAGCTTTAAAAACCTTATCCAAACGTATAGAATTAGTATCAAGAGGACTAGAATCCTCTATTTCTAAAGCAATTAGTACTTCTTTAAGTAAAGAGCGAATAAATTCCATCTTAAATAAATATGAAGATTTATCAGCATCAATCTCTGAGACAGAATCCTCTGAACTAGAAGAGTCCAAAGAATCAGAATGATGGTGTTCATTTAAAAATTCATCTGTAGAGAGAGAAGATTTAAAAGACTTTTTACGTTTACTAGAAGGAGAAATAACAGACAAAGCCTTCTTTATGGATTCAGAAACAAAATCTCTTATGTTATCAGGAACATTCTGCACCTTAGATGTTGAGGGAACTGCAACAGGCAATGGTACATCACTAAAGGAAATATTATCTGCTTTAACAAGTTTGTCATGACAATTAATACAAACAACAGCTGGAGAAATAGCTACCAAAAGTTTACAGCAGATACACTTAGCTTTGGTAGATCCAGCAGGCAGTGGTTTTCCTGTAGTATCTTCTGGCTCAGATGCAACGTGAGACATCTTGCAATATGTAAGAGAAAAAACAACATATAAAGCAAAATAAATCAAATTCCTTATAAGACAGTTTCAGGAATGGGAAAAAAATGCCAAACATCAAGCTTCTAGCAACCAGAAGCAAATGAAAATGAGACTGAAATAATGTGGAGACAAAAGCGACGCCCATATTTTTTGGCGCCAAATAAGACGCCCACATTATTTGGCGCCTAAATGCTTTTGGCGCCAAAAATGACGCCACATCCGGAACGCCGACATTTTTGGCGCAAAATAACGTCAAAAAATGACGCAACTTCCGGCGACACGTATGACGCCGGAAACGGAAATTAATTTTTGCGCCAAAAAAAATCCGCGCCAAAAAAGACGCAATAAAATGAAGCATTTTCAGCCCCCGCGAGCCTAACAGCCCACAGGGAAAAAAGTCAAATTTTTGAGGTAAGACAAAATATGATAATTTAAAGCATAATCCCAAATATGAAACTGACTGTCTGAAATAAGGAAAGTTGAACATTCTGAGTCAAGGCAAATAAATGTTTGAATACATATATTTAGAACTTTATAAATAAAGTGCCCAACCATAGCTTAGAGTGTCACAGAAAATAAGACTTACTTACCCCAGGACACTCATCTACATGTTTGTAGAAAGCCAAACCAGTACTGAAACGAGAATCAGTAGAGGAAATGGTAAATATAAGAGTATATCGTCGATCTGAAAAGGGAGGTAAGAGATGAATCTCTACGACCGATAACAGAGAACCTTATGAAATAGACCCCGTAGAAGGAGATCACTGCATTCAATAGGCAATACTCTCCTCACATCCCTCTGACATTCACTGCACGCTGAGAGGAAAACCGGGCTCCAACTTGCTGCGGAGCGCATATCAACGTAGAATCTAGCACAAACTTACTTCACCACCTCCCTTGGAGGCAAAGTTTGTAAAACTGAATTGTGGGTGTGGTGAGGGGTGTATTTATAGGCATTTTAAGGTTTGGGAAACTTTGCCCCTCCTGGTAGGAATGTATATCCCATACGTCACTAGCTCATGGACTCTTGCTAATTACATGAAAGAAACTAAAGCATTTCCTGATTTTTTATTTCAAAGTTGGGCTCCTTTCAAGGTTCTACTGAGCGGGTCTTGTTTAAAAGCGCTTTGCGGAAGCGAGCCACATTCACTTCAATGGCGCGATCGGGCAGGCTTTGACCAGACAGCGCGCCCACAAAGCGCTTTTGAACAACGAGACCCGCTCAGTAGAACCTTGAGCAGACCCCAACTCTGAAATAAAAAAATCAGGAAATGCTTTAGTTTTATAAAGCTGCCACTAAGATATGATGCTGAAGTTAGCACCTTATTCGACCAGCTTCTTATTCGAATGCTGAAGTTAGCACCTTATTCGACCAGCTTCTTATTCGAATGCTGAAGTTAGCTCCTTATTCGGCCAGCTTCTTATTCGAAGAATGAAGTTAAAGGGCCATGAAACCCACATTTTTTCTTTCATGATTCAGAAAGAGAATGCAATTTTAAACATCTTTCTAATTTACTTATATTATCTTATTTGTTTTATTCTCTTGATATTTTTTGATGAAAAGCATATCTAGATATGCTCAGTAGCTGCTGATTGGTTGCTGCACATAGAAGCCTCATGTGATTGGCTCACCATGTGCATTGCTTTTTCTTCAACTAAGGATATCTAAAAAATGAAGCAAAATAAATAATAGAAGTAAATTGTAATGTTGTTTAAATTTCTATTCTCTATCTGAATCATGAAAAAAAGATTTAGTTTAGTGGCCCTTTAACTTACTATTCACCCAGCATCCTATTCAGGTTAGCTTCTTATTCATGTAAGTAATTATTTATTTAACAACAATAAGCAAAGTTAATATGATATTAATCATGAAATTTGGCACCATAATTTCCATTCATTATGTTGAGCCAAATGATATTGATCATATAATATGGCATCAGACCTGGCACCTTAGCATCCATGCATTTCAATGGAAAATTTTGAATAAGTAACCAAGCTTTTACTCTATTAAAACCATTTTGGCTTATTCACTTTTGGCTTGTTTTATACTAATTGGGCATCCCTCTATATAAAAAAAATTAAATCTAGCCTGAGCCAAATGATATTGATCAGATAGTATGCCACCAAACCTGGTACTCTAATTTCCATGCATCTCAATGGGAGATTCTAAATAAGTAACCAAGCTTTTACTCTATTAAAACCATCTTGGCGCACTCTCCTTTGGCTTGTTTTATACTAATTGGGCATCCCTCTATATAAAAAAATTCAATCCAGTCGGAGCCAAATGATATTGATCATATAATATGGCATCAAACCTGGCACCCTAGCATCCATGCATTTCAATTGGAAATTCTGAATAAGTAACCAAGCTTTTACTTTATTAAAACTATCTTAGCTCACTAACATTTGGCTTGTTTTATACTAATTGGGCATCCCTCTATATAAAAAAAATTCAATCTAGCCTGAGCCAAGTGATATTGATCATGTAATATGGCACCAAACCTGGTTCCCTAATTTCCATGCATTTCAATGGGAGATTCTGAATAAGTAACTGTTAGGTGTCCCCTTCAGGGGGTAAGTGTCAGTGCAGGCCAAAGCCTGGGGCCTAGTGTACCACCTGAGGCATATGTAGATTACCTGATAAGGGCCCCTTAGAATGACTCAGACCACGCAGCATTATGATCGAAAGCCAATTCTGTTTATTGCACAGTGCAAGCCTTTCTTATAGTGACATACAGGGTTAAGGGGATGACACGTTAGGACCGCGTCATCTCGTACCATATTTCATGAACAAAAGAAGCTTACAAAAATACATGAGAAAAAGAGGAGTATGAAGGAGTGTTTCTTATGACAGTAGCAAAAATATATCTGTGCGCATATTGCAGCCTAAAGCAAGGTCGTTTGGCCATCTTACCTAGATAACAGACTTCCAGGCACCTTGCCAGGAACCTTCTACAAGGCCAGTAATACTAATACAATTTTACTAACATCAGCATATTTTCTCACTACATAATAACTGCTATAATAAATTCTAATTATTACAAAATGGATGCTAATCATCACAAGATGGCTGCGGGGAACAAGATGGCTGCCATCAGGTTCATATTACCCCTAACATACCATCCTTTTATTCTAACAGAATAACATAAAAATAGACAGGCATAGAAAATTAGTAAAGCCTTATATTATGGTAACAGAACTCTGTGAGAATACTAAAGAGAAAAATATTCGCATGTCGTGATATACTTTTATAGGCTAATTGTCACTGCATATAGGTACAGTCCCTCCAATACCTTCCATCTATCTTCCAGCCTTCCCAAAACTACCGGTCTACCAGCACAGAGACCCAACCAGCCCCCATCTACCCCCAAACAACGCTGCATCATCTATCTCTCCACCTGCATTGCTAGCACCCCCCAATATGTCCAACAGTTCCTTTTCCACAGTAAAGCATGACATAGCAACAGCACAACTGTCTCTAGGTGGCCTCTGAATACTTTAAGAACAGTCTTTGTCCATTTGAGAGCGCTGCACCTTGACACTTTGCTATAATACAGTTCTCCAACAGTTCATTTGCAGTAGGGGTGCTTATCCACGGTTCTTCCGCAGGGAGATACTGGAAATCTGATGGTTTGTTCATGGGGTAGACAAGGCAACCAGTGGATACCCATGGCAAGCAGACACTCGAGTCACAGGGAGTCTAGGAAGCAAACAGAAACAGTACAGGATGAGTACACACCGCAATACAATCACAATTATGTCCAAATAAAACATCACTTTTATCCTATGTCATTTAAAAATCAAACAAAACATTGTTGATATATAATACAACTTAAATACATTGACATTTCTCAGAGAATAATTTACAACTTCTCTATATCACTTTGAACTTCTAAAAAATAAAAGAACCTTGTGTTGCTTTATTCTGGATGGCTGCTATCTATAATGTTTATAATTCTCCAACCTAAATTCTCTCACACTCCTATATGAGGAAAGCATACAAACAGAACATCATTTAAAACTACAAGCTCTTTTAAAGGTAAACACATCTTTATGGTAAGAATTACTCTCTTTGATAAACAGATACCATACTAATTAATAAAAGGGAAAAACACCTTTGCTTTCATAAACTATAATTATGCTATTCCCTGAAACATTTCTCTGTATATTTACTATAAACTTCTAGCTTAGACGTGTCCTCCTTATGTTCTAAAGGGTGAAGGGTCTAAAATATTATGCTATGTTGCAGCATTTTCCTTGAACATATTTTCTATACTCAGTGGGCCATTCAATAGAGTACAATACTGCGAAGTTCACAGTTACACTTATCTAAAGGGTTACTATGTTAAGCACATAAACTACAATGTGCACTAATACCAATGAAGCATATGATTTCTTAGACCAAATATGATCAATAAAAATAAAACAAATACAAGAAAATACAAAACAAGCAATATAAGGAATAGGGTTAAAACAATACTCCCCTAATTTAATTGGTTGATCCTGTAACAGCATAACAGGACTTCCATATCGAGCGGTAAGGCACAGTCCAGAGAAGGATAGTCTTTATGTCCTGAAGACACACATCAGAGAAAACAGTCATGGATTACCCAGAGTCCAGTTCTGGGGCTGGTACCAGCATGCAAAGCAAAGAATGGATCCAAAGATAGTTCAGTAACTTTTTTTTACTGCAGTATGATGGTTAAAACAAGCTTGACAAAAGGTCTTTCATCTTTATCTTTTCTTTCTTTAAAGGTTTACTTGCTTTCAATCTTTAATCTTTTGAAGAGTGCACTTATGGAATTTTGCCTGTACAGATTTTACCTAAATATGGAAACTCAAAAATAATTCAGTTAGTGTGTTTCAATCTCTGAAGACAGCATACTCTCATCCTGCAAATACAAATATAGTGTTAAGAACCACATAGAAAAATAAAACATTTTAGGCATCTGAAATTAACACAATAACATTGTACGAGGAGATTCAAAACGTTGTAGGTTCACCTCCTAAAAATAATCTCCTCCATTACATAAAGATATTCATCAATACTCATCAATACTTCCCCCATGTTTGCGTAAAACATCTCATGTGACACGCAAACACAAGATAACAAGAAACTAAACGATAAATCATGCACTCCACTCATGCAGAGACAATTCTCAATAGCAAGCAAAATGAAATACACTTCACAATTCAATATGCTGTCCACAAAAGAGAAAAACATAACAAACAATGAAAACCAATCGTTCTTGTCTTACACAAAACGAAACATTAGCTGCTGACACAAATTTCAAACAACCACAATTAACTTAGAATGCAACACATATTCTGACATTCGCTGAAATGCAACACACTCAGAACATGACAAACAATTAAAAACATCCACTATGTACAAAACTTTAATATCACACAAAGAAAGCAATCACAGCAGATGCCCAAGAAACTTAAGTTACAGATTGCACAAATAAAATTGCGCTTATTTGGGACAGATCAGATAACCACAGTAGCCACTGTTAAAGGGACATTCTAGGATAAATGAAAATTCATTATTCAGATAGGACTTTTAATTTTAACCAACCTTCCTAGATTAAACCAAACATAGGTAGGCTCATATGCTAATTTTTTAAACCTTTGAGGACTGCCTCTTATCACAGGCTGTATAAATCTCATTACAACACCAAGAGACAAAATACACGTAAGCCATATAAATAAAACCAAAACTGTGAACAGATAAATTAGCTAGTTATATAAATGCAGTAGAATCAGATAAACTGTGCATCATTTGTTTTAGGGGTGTTTATTTCTAGACACCTTATGGACCACGGCTTAACTGTTAAGCAGCAGTCAAAGTCATTGCAATAATAGTGGTAAACTAGTTAATAACAAAATAACTATATATATTTTAAAGTGTCACTGGAATCACTTCATTAAATAATATCTCATTTATTTATTGAACGCAGTGGGGGTTATTTTAATAATAAAGAGTTCTGTAATATCTTTGACATACAGTTTGACAGTCACAGAAATAAAATTATCATTTTTTAAGCTATATTCTATGGCAGAATATCAACAAAATTATTGGATTTAACGTTGTATATAATTTGATATTCCCCATTCTGCAGCTCTCCAGCCAAATATAACAACCGCATATAACACAAAAAAATAAGCTTTCTACAAAAGAATACTAATGCCATTTCTCCTTTAAATTAATCCCAATGATCCTTATAATAAAAAAAATGTATACTGACGTTCATTAAATAGCCTAAACAAGCATAAGCAGCATAAGAACGCACTCACAGTGGGATGCAGGCTAATTAAAGGGACATTTTAACCAAACTAAAAATAATCTTTAATTGAAACTGCTAACACAGTGAAATATACTAGTGTTAGGCTTACAGTAAACCTCATCGTCTTTTATGTAAATATTCCCTTAAATTCTCAGATGTTATACCAGTTTTCCTGTATCCCTTTAAATATTTTCACTCCTCTGTTTTTTCTTGTTTTTTTTTTTTTTTTTTTTTCTGTCCGCTAGTCTCACGGATCCCTACACTAAAATTGTAGACAACTTATCACTTCAGTTTGCATTACAGAGAGAATTAAGTTATGCTGCAAAAAAAATATCTGCTATCTGACCAGCAAATTTAAAATAAATATATACAAAGAAAGGTCTCTAAAAATATATTTAGCAAAATACTAATACAGGGTTATTGCACTGGTTCTTTAAATAAGAAAATGACAATTTTCTATTGCTCCGTCTACGCACTGAGCTCTGATTTTCCAGACAAATATAAGATAATATGCCACTTGTATAACAAGTCATGGACAATACATTAATAGCAACACCTTGTTACAGTGAACTGTCCCTTTAAGGACTAACCATTCATCACGCAAATTACATATGTATATCCTAACCATAATTTAGGCTGCTTGTATGATTTACCACACCAATTTCACCTCTGTACTGTAGCATGACCTGCAGATTAATTTACTTGCAACAAAAACGGACGCCCTTTTAAAAAAAACTTTCAATTACAGCCTATAAATATATTTCATTGTGTGCACCCACGCTGTGCACAGACCTTACAAATACAACATACGTTAACCCATTAATCATACCAGAAACAATTTCATATTTACCAGAGCGTGACAAAAAATCACACACACCATCGCACTTTCAAAGCCGTTACTTCACTTGCAAAAACAATATCATATCTTTACATGCCGAACAACAATTATCACTTAAAACTAAAACTGCATATGAATACCACATACTTAAAACATGCTGGTGACTTTGAAATACAGTTACATAAAATAACATTACAAAATATCTTCTTAAAACGTCTGATTTCCCAACAGAGAAACAGAAGGAAACATTATTACTAACGATACAGACACACACAAGCTCATTTCATCTCGCATGCCAAAGATTCACTCCCTTTTTTTCCTTTCGCAGAAAAACATCTAATTTCATAGCGTACGACATACATATATATATATATAAAAACACTAGATTAACTTTTCACCATTTCCACAATGCATTTTTTCTTTTTTTTCGAAACCCCACAAAATGGCCACTTGTGCAGGGTTTGAAACAATCGTTTTCAAATAATACATTCTGTTTTTTGGTTTAAAGCAAATCTGTCACATGCATACCACAGTGAGAACCTACAGACCATCACACATTATGCATCTCAATATACAAAATTTCAGTTTTGTTACTGCAAGCAAACAAAAAAATCTTACAAACGGAGACAGGATTTCTTTTCTCTCTTTTTTTTCTTTTCTGAGCTATGTGCGCGCTCAGTGGTGGCCCCCCTTCTTTGCCTGCTACATTCTTTAACACAGAGATTTCTCTATTTATCAAACAGCAGTACTTACTGACCGTGTTTTTTAAAAAAATATTTCTGTCTTTTGCAGAAACTATTAACTCTTCTTTTCTTTTACCTTATACATGTAATTTTCTCTGTGCATTCTTATCTATAAGCAGTTCCCAATTCTCAACACAATAATAGCCACAATAACATGCACAGCCACTTAATATTTTCTACGCACAGCATCATTTTATATAGCAGCAAAAGCAAGCATCAGATATCAACATGAGCTTCAGGTGGGTAACAAAACTCTATTATGGGAATGAATATGGGAAACTTCAACACACGTGAGACTTACTCACTTCACTGCCAAGTTCGCCCGGGGGACCTTATCTTAAAAGAACCTCCCGTCGACTGGCATACATATATTACTTGCGCGCTTATCACCGACAGGACTCACAATACCTGTCGTGTCCCAGCACAGGACTGATTACCTGTCTGGAGGGGTATCACAACTGCCGGCAGGACTTTAACCTCCGCAAACCTGTGCTTCAACCACAGGAACCCCTTTAACCTTATATCATTATCATCAACACCTATTACCAGACTAAATTTAGGTTCAAATTCACAGAAAGAAAGCATGGTAAAAGCACTCATAGTTACTCCCTGCGAATCCCACTTCTGACACCAAAACTGTTAGGTGTCCCCTTCAGGGGGTAAGTGTCAGTGCAGGCCAAAGCCTGGGGCCTAGTGTACCACCTGAGGCATATGTAGATTACCTGATAAGGGCCCCTTAGAATGACTCAGACCACGCAGCATTATGATCGAAAGCCAATTCTGTTTATTGCACAGTGCAAGCCTTTCTTATAGTGACATACAGGGTTAAGGGGATGACACGTTAGGACCGCGTCATCTCGTACCATATTTCATGAACAAAAGAAGCTTACAAAAATACATGAGAAAAAGAGGAGTATGAAGGAGTGTTTCTTATGACAGTAGCAAAAATATATCTGTGCGCATATTGCAGCCTAAAGCAAGGTCGTTTGGCCATCTTACCTAGATAACAGACTTCCAGGCACCTTGCCAGGAACCTTCTACAAGGCCAGTAATACTAATACAATTTTACTAACATCAGCATATTTTCTCACTACATAATAACTGCTATAATAAATTCTAATTATTACAAAATGGATGCTAATCATCACAAGATGGCTGCGGGGAACAAGATGGCTGCCATCAGGTTCATATTACCCCTAACAGTAACCAAGCATTTAATCTATTAAAACCATCATGGCTCACTCACATTTGGCTTGTTTTATACTAATTGGGCATCCCTCTATATAAAAAAATTAAATCTAGCCTGAGCCAAATGATATTGATCATATAATATGGCATCAAACCTGGCACCCTCATTTCAATGCATTTCAATGGGAGATTCTGAATAAGTAACCAAGCATTTAATCTATTAAAACCATCATGGCTCACTCACATTTGGCTTGTTTTATACTAATTGGGCATCCCTCTATATAAAAAAAATTCAATATAGCCTGAGCCAAATGATATTGATCATATAATATGGCATCAAACCTGGCACCCTAGCATCCATGCATTTCTATGGGAAATTCTGAATAAGTAATAAAGCTTTTAATCTATTAAACTGGGCCAATGAAACTAGTAATTCCACTAAGGGGGATAGATTTTTAAATGTTCTCAGGGATAACTTCTTGTCACAATTAATAGAGGAGCCAACTAGGAGTAAAGCTATATTGGATTTAGTGCTATCAAACAATACAGATATAATATCAAACATAGTAGTTAAAGAACATTTGGGTAGCAGTGATCATAACATGGTCACATTTGAAATCTCTTTTCATATGCAGTGTCTTAAAGGTTTAACTAAGACTTTTAATTTCAAGAAAGCAAAATTCAACGATTTAAGGAAATCATTAAATAATATAAATTGGGACAATGTATTCTCTAATAAAAATACAGAGGATACATGGATAATATTTAAAAATTTATAAATATACATATCAACACATTCCATATGGTTATAAAAATAAAAAAACAAAGCCGTTATGGCTAAATAAAAATGTGTTAAGAGAAATTAGGAAAAAACGTAGGGCGTTTAAATTATTAAAAGAAAATAGTACAGACTCAACATACAATATTTATAAGGAATATAACAAAGCATGCAAAAAAGCAATCAAATTAGCCAAAATTGAAAATGAAAAAATAATTGCCAAGGATTCTAAGTCTAACCCTAAAAGGTTCTTTAAGTACATAAATAGCAAAAAATCTAAGAAGGATAATATAGGTACATTAAAATGCGCGGAGGGTAGCATGATAAATAATGACAGGGAGAAGGCTGAGGTACTAAACCAGTTTTTTTCTTCAGTATACACAAGAGAGGAACCATTGAACGATACTTTGGAACAGAATAGAACATTCCAGTCCATACCACTAACTGGGTTTTGTTTAGAGGATATCAGGAAAAAAATGGAAAATATTAAGGTAAATAAAACTCCAGGCCCAGATGGAATACACCCAAGGGTGTTAAAGGAACTTAGCACTGTTATAGACAAACCTTTACTCTTAATTTTTCAAGACTCATTATCCTCAGGCATGGTACCTCAGGATTGGCGTAAAGCTGATGTGGTGCCACTCTTCAAAAAGGGAAGCAGGGATGATCCAGGAAGCTATAGACCAGTTAGTCTGACATCAATAGTGGGGAAGATATTTGAAGGGATTATAAGGGATTATATTGATGAGCATATTTGTGTAAACAAGATTATGAGTTCAAATCAACATGGCTTTAGGAGAAATAGATCATGTCAAACTAATCTAATTAAATTCTACGAGGAAGTAAGTAAAAATATAGATAAAGGGGAATCAGTTGATTTGATATACTTAGATTTTGCAAAGGCATTTTATGCAGTGCCACATGAGAGATTAATGCACAAAATTAAGGGACTGGGAATAGCTGAAAATGTTAGCTCATGGATAAATAACTGGATAAAAGATAGGGAGCAACATGTAGTAGTAAATGGATCATACTCAGATTGGACAAAGGTAATCAGTGGCGTCCCCCAGGGATCAGTACTGGGCCCTGTTCTTTTTAATATTTTTATAAATGACTTGTAACAAGGATTAAATAGCGACATCTCTATTTTTGCAGCTGATACTAAGTTAAGTAAGGTCATTAGGTCAGAGCAGGATGAACTCTCTTTACAAAGGGATTTGCTAAAATTAGAACTATGGGCAAGTGAATGGAAAATGGTTCCATTTTGGAAGTTCTACATTTTGGAAGTAAAAATAAGCAGGCTACATATTTTTTAAATGGGACAAGACTTAGCCAAACACAGGAGGAAAGGGATTTGGGAGTAGTAATAGATAACAAGCTAAAGAAGGGTGCACAATGCAGGGCAGCGGCTTCAAAGGCTAATAAGATACTGGCATGTATTAAAAGAGGCATTGATTCAAGGGAGAAAAGCATAATTCTGTCATTATATAAAGCCCTGGTAAGACCTCACCTTGAGTTTGGAGTGCAGTTCTGGGGACCGATTGCTAAAAAAGATATTGCAGAACTAGAAAAAGTTCAGAGAAGGGCCACAAAGCTAATAAGGGGATTGGAGAAATTAACCTATGAGGAGAGGCTATCCAAACTGGGTCTGTTTTCTTTAGAAAAAAGGCGCTTGAGAGGTGACATGATTACTTTATATAAATATATTCAAGGCCCATATACAGAGATGGCAGAAGCTCTGTTTATTCCAAGAAAATTGTTTCTGACAAGAGGTCATAATTTAAGGTTGGAGGAAAGGAGATTTAATCTCCTGCAATGGAAACGTTTTTTCACTGTAAGAGCAATAAAATTGTGGAACTCATTACCAAAGGAGGAAGTGAATGCCAATACCATAGATACATTTAAAAATAGTCTGGATAAATTTCTGTATATAAACAAAATTCATGGATATGATTGCTAGTATTAAATGGGTCATCTTTTAATGGGGTTATTTAAGCTTAACTGGAGCTTTTTGTAAGTATTTTAGATTTGTATAGGTTGAACTCGATGGACTTCAGTCTTTTTTCAACCTTATCTACTATGTTACTATGCTAAAACCATCTTGGCTCATTCTCCTTTGGCTTGTTTTATGCTAATTGGGCATCCCTCTATATAAAAAAATTCAATCTAGCCTGAGCCGAATGATATTGATCATATAATATGGCATCAAACCTGGCACCCTAGCATCCATGCATTTCAATGGGAAATTCTGAATAAGTAACCAAGCTTTTACTCTATTAAAACCATTTTGGCTCACTCACATTTGGCTTGTTTTATACTAATTGGGTATCCCTCTATATAAGAAAATTTAATCTAGCCTGAGCAAAATGATATTGATCATATAATATTGCACCAAACCTGGTACCCTAATTTCCATGCATTTCAATGGGAGATTCTGATTAAGTAACCAAGCATTTACTCTATTAAAACCATCTTAGCTCACTCAGATTTGTCTTGTTTTATGCTAATTGGGCATCCCTCTATATAAAAAAAATTCAATCTAGCCTGAGCCGAATTATATTGATCATATAAAATGGCACCAAACCTGGTACCCTAATTTCCATGTATTTCAATGGGATATTTTAAATAAGTAACTCAGCTTTTACTCTATTAAACGCATCTTGGCTCACTCACATTTGGCTTGTTTGATGCTAATTGGGCATCCCTCTATATCAATTTTTTTAATCTAGCCTGAGCCAAATGATATTGATCATATAATATGGCATCAAACCTGGCACCCTAGCATCCATGCTTTTCAATAGGAAATTCTGAATAAGTAACCAAGCTTTTACTCTATTAAAACCATTTTGACTCACTCACATTTGTCTTGTTTTATTCTAATTGGGCATTCCTCTATATAAAATTATTTTAATCTAGCCTTAGCCAAATGACATTGATCATAAAATATGGCACCAAACCTGGTACCCTAATTTCAATGCATTTCAATAGGAGATTCTGAATAAGTAACCAAGATTTTAATCTATGAAAACGGTTGTGGTTTACTTGCATTTGGCTTGTTTTATGCTAATTGGGCATCCTTCTATATAAAAAATTCAATCTAGCATGAGCCAAATGATATTGATCATAAAATATGGCACCAAACCTGGCACCCTAGCATCCATGCATTTCAATAGGAATTTCTGAATAAGTAACCAAGCTTTTACTCTATTAAAACCATCTTGGCTCACTCACATTTGGATTGTTTTATGCTAATTGGGCATCCCTCTTTATAAAAAATTTCAATCCAGCCCGAGCCAAATGATATTGATCATATAATATGGCACAAAACCTGGTACCCTAATTTCCATGTATTTCAATGGGACATTCTGAATAAGTAACCAAGCTTTTACTCTATGAAAACCATCTTGGCTTACTCATATTTTGCTTGTTTTATGCTAATTGGGCATCTTTCTATATAAAAAAATTAAATCTACCCCGAGTCAAATGATATTGATCATATAATATGGCACCAAACTTGGCACCCTATCATCCATGCATTTCAATGAGAAATTCTGAATAAGGAACCAAGCATTTCCTTTATTAAAACAATCTTGGCTCCCCTAGATTTATTTTTCCACCCAGTAATTGGATACCCCTCTATACGAAAAAGTATGGCACCCTAGCATCCATGCATTTCAATTAGAAATTCTGAAAAGGGAACCTTCTTGGCCTACTCACATTCGGCTTGTTTTATACTAATTGGGCATTCCTCTATATAAAAAAGTTAAATCTAGCCTGAGCCAAATTATATTGATCATATATTATGGCATCAAACCTGGCACCCTAGCATCCATGCATTTTAATGGGAAATTCTGAATAAGTAACCAAGCTTTTAATCTATTAAAACCGTTTTGGCTCACTCACATTTGGCTTGTTTTATACTAATTGGGCATCCCTCTATATAAGAAAATTCAATCTAGCCTGAGCAAAATGATATTGATCATATAATATTGCACCAAACTTGGTACCCTAATTTCCATGCATTTCAATGGAAGATTCTGAATAAGTAACCAAGCTTTTACTCTATTAAAACCATCTTGACTCACTCATATTTGGCTTGTTTTATGCCAATTGGGCATCCCTTTATATAAAAAAATTAAATCTAGCCTGAGCCAAATGATATTGATCATACAGGGAGTGCAGAATTATTAGGCAAATGAGTATTTTGACCACATCATCCTCTTTATGCATGTTGTCTTACTCCAAACTGTATAGGCTCGAAAGCCTACTACCAATTAAGCATATTAGGTGATGTGCATCTCTGTAATGAGAAGGGGTGTGGTCTAATGACATCAACACCCTATATCAGGTGTGCATAATTATTAGGCAACTTCCTTTCCTTTGGCAAAATGGGTCAAAAGAAGGACTTGACAGGCTCAGAAAAGTCAAAAATAGTGAGATATCTTGCAGAGGGATGCAGCACTCTTAAAATTGCAAAGCTTCTGAAGCGTGATCATCGAACAATCAAGTGTTTCATTCAAAATAGTCAACAGGGTCGCAAGAAGCGTGTGGAAAAACCAAGGCGCAAAATAACTGCCCATGAACTGAGAAAAGTCAAGCGTGCAGCTGCCAAGATGCCACTTGCCACCAGTTTGGCCATATTTCAGAGCTGCAACATCACTGGAGTGCCCAAAAGCACAAGGTGTGCAATACTCAGAGACATGGCCAAGGTAAGAAAGGCTGAAAGACGACCACCACTGAACAAGACACACAAGCTGAAACGTCAAGACTGGGCCAAGAAATATCTCAAGACTAATTTTTCTAAGGTTTTATGGACTGATGAAATGAGAGTGAGTCTTGATGGGCCAGATGGATGGGCCCGTGGCTGGATTGGTAAAGGGCAGAGAGCTCCAGTCCGACTCAGACGCCAGCAAGGTGGAGGTGGAGTACTGGTTTGGGCTGGTATCATCAAAGATGAGCTTGTGGGGCCTTTTCGGGTTGAGGATGGAGTCAAGCTCAACTCCCAGTCCTACTGCCAGTTTCTGGAAGACACCTTCTTCAAGCAGTGGTACAGGAAGAAGTCTGCATCCTTCAAGAAAAACATGATTTTCATGCAGGACAATGCTCCATCACACGCGTCCAAGTACTCCACAGCGTGGCTGGCAAGAAAGGGTATAAAAGAAGAAAATCTAATGACATGGCCTCCTTGTTCACCTGATCTGAACCCCATTGAGAAACTGTGGTCCATCATCAAATGTGAGATTTACAAGGAGGGAAAACAGTACACCTCTCTGAACAGTGTCTGGGAGGCTGTGGTTGCTGCTGCACGCAATGTTGATGGTGAACAGATCAAAACACTGACAGAATCCATGGATGGCAGGCTTTTGAGTGTCCTTGCAAAGAAAGGTGGCTATATTGGTCACTGATTTGTTTTTGTTTTGTTTTTGAATGTCAGAAATGTATATTTGTCAATGTTGAGATGTTATATTGGTTTCACTGGTAAAAATAAATAATTGAAATGGGTATATATTTGTTTTTTGTTAAGTTGCCTAATAATTATGCACAGTAATAGTCACCTGCACACACAGATATCCCCCTAAAATAGCTATAACTAAAAACAAACTAAAAACTACTTCCAAAACTATTCAGCTTTGATATTAATTAGTTTTTTGGGTTCATTGAGAACATGGTTGTTGTTCAATAATAAAATTAATCCTCAAAAATACAACTTGCCTAATAATTCTGCACTCCCTGTATAATATGGCATCAAACCTGGCACCCTAGCATCCATGTATTTCAATGGGAGATTCTGAATAAGTAACCAAGCTTTTACTTTATTAAAACCATCTTGGCGCACTCTCCTTTGGCTTGTTTTATACTAATTGGGCATCCCTCTATATAAAAAATTAAATCTAGCCTGAGCCAAATGATATTGATCATATAATATGGCATCAAACCTGGCACCCTAGCATCCATACATTTCAATTTGAAATTCTGAATAAGTAACTAAGCTTTTACTCTATTAAAACCATCTTAGCTCACTAACATTTGCCTTGTTTTATACTAATTGGGTATCCCTCTATACTGTATAAAAAAATTCAATCTACCCTGAGCCACATGATATTAATCATATAAAATGGCACCAAACCTAGTACCCTAATTTCTAAGCATTTTAATGGGAGATTCTGAATAAGTAACCAAGCTTTTACTCTATGAAAACCATCTTGGCTCACTCACATGTGGCTTCTTTTATGCTAATTGGGCATCCCTCTATATAAACAAATTCAATCTAGCCTGAGCCAAATGATATTGATCATATAATATGGCATCAAACCTGGCACCCTAGCATCCATGCATTTCAATGGGAGATTCTGAATAAGTAACCAAGATTTTACTCTATTAAAACCATCTTGGCTCGCTTTTGGCTTGTTTTATACTAATTGGGTATCTCTCTATATAAAAAATTAAATCTAGCCTGAGCCAAATGATATTGATCATATAATATGGCACCAAACCTGGTACCCTAATTTCCTTGTATTTCAATAGGAGATTTTAAATAAGTAACTAACGGCTAGATTACGAGTTGTGCGTTAGGGTAAAAAAGCAGCGTTAAGAGGTCCTAACGCTGCTTTTTTTCGCCCGGTGCTATTACAAGTCTTGCAGGTTTAGGGGCACCGCACACTTCTTTGGCATTACTGCAAAAGGACTTACGTAAACTTCGTAAAGTCTTTTTTCTATGGGACTTCCATAGCGCTGATATTACGAGTCTGTCCTGGGAGGCCAAAAAGTGAGCGGTACACCCTACCCTGTCAAGAGTCCTAACACATTCTAAAGTCAGTAGTTAAGAATTTTATGGTACAATGCCGTAACATAAAACTCATAATTAAAGTGCTAAAAAGTACACTAACACCCATAAACTACCTATTAACCCCTAAACCGAGGTCCTACCGCATCGCAAATACTAAAATAAACATTTTAACCGCTAATCTGCCGCTCCGTACACCGCCGCCACCTACATTATATGTATGAACCCCTAATCTGCTGACCACAACATCGCCGACACCTACATTATATTTATTAACCCCTAATCTGACGCCCCCATGTCACCGACACCTATCTACACTTATTAACCCCTAATCTGCCGCCCCCAACGTCGCCGCCACTATAATAAACATATTAACCCCTAAACCGCCACACTCCCGCCTCGCAAACATTAGTTAAATTTTATTAACCCCTAATCTGCCATCCCTAACATCGCCGCCACCTACCTACATTTATTCACCCCTAATCTGTCACCCCCAATGTCGCCGCCACTATATTAAAGTTATTAACCCCTAAACCTAAGTCTAACCCTAAACCTAACACCCCCTAACTTAAATATAATTTAAATAAATCTAAATAAATATTCATATTATTAAATAAATTATTCCTATTTAAAACTAAATACTTACCTGTAAAATAAACCCTAAGATAGCTACAATATAACTAACAGTTACATTGTAGCCATCTTAGGATTTATTTTTATTTTACCGGCAAGTTTGTATTTATTTTAACTAGGTAGAATAGTTATTAAATAGTTATTAACTATTTAATAACTACCTAGCTAAAATAAAGACAAATTTACCTGTAAAATAAAACCTAACCTAAGTTACACTAACACCTAACACTACACTATAATTAAACAAATTAACTAAATTAAATACAATTACCTAAATTAAATTAAATTAGCTAAAGTACAAACCCCCCCCCCACTAAATTACATAAAATAATAAACAAATTACAGAAATTTAAACTAATTATACCTAATCTAATAGCCCTATTAAAATAAAAAGCCCCCCCCCCCCCAAAAAAAAAAAAAAACCCTAGCCTAAACTAAACTACCAATAGCCCTTAAAAGGGCCTTTTGCGGGGCATTGCTCCAAAGTAATCAGCTCTTTTACCTGTAAAAAAAAATACTAACAACCCTCTCAACAGTAAAACCCACCACCCACACAACCAACCCCCCAAATAAAATACTATCTAAAAAAACCTAAGCTCCCCATTGCCCTGAAAAGGGCAGTTAGCTCTTTTGCAGCCCAAACCCTAATCTAAAAAATAAAACCCACCCAATACACCCTTAAAAAAAACTAACACTAACCCCCTGAAGATCGACTTACCGGGAGACGTCTTCATCCAAGCCGGGCAGAAGTGGTCCTCCAGACAGGCAGAAGTCTTCATCCAGACGGCATCTTCTATCTTCATCCATCCGGCGCGGAGCAGGTCCATCTTCAAGACATCCGACGCGGAGCATCCTCTTCATCCGACGACTAAAACAGAATGAAGGTACCTTTAAGTGACGTCATCCAAGATGGAGTCCCTCAGATTCCGATTGGCTAATAGAATTCTATTAGCCAATCGCAATTACGGTAGAAGAAATCCTATTGGCTGATGCAATCAGCAAATATGATTGAACTCACATTCTATTGTCTGATTGGAACAGCCAAAAGAATGCGAGCTCAATCCTATTGGCTGATTGGATCAGCCAATAGGATTGAACTTCAATCCTATTGGCTAATTGCATCAGCCAATAGGATTTTTTCTATCTTAATTCCGATTGGCTGATAGAATTCTATCAGCCAATCTGAATCTAAGGGACGCCATCTTGGATGACATCACTTAAAGGTACCTTCATTCTGTTTTAGTCGTCGGATGAAGAGGATGCTCCGCGTCGGATGTCTTGAAGATGGACCCGCTCCGTGCCGGATGGATGAAGATAGAAGATGCCGTCTGGATGAAGACTTCTGCCCGTCTGGAGGACCACTTTGCCCGGCTTGGATGAAGACGTCTCCCGGTAAGTCGATCTTCAGGGGGTTAGTGTTAGGTTTTTTTAACGGTGTATTGGGTGGGTTTTATTTTTTAGATTAGGGTTTCGGTGGCAAAAGAGCTAACTGCCCTTTTAATGGCAATGCCCATCCAAATGCCCTTTTCAGGGCAATGGGGAGCTTAGGTTTATTTATTTATGATTTTATTTGGGGGGTTGGTTGTGTGGGTGGTGGGTTTTACTGTTGGGAGGGTTGTTTGTATTTTTTTTTACAGGTAAAAGTGCTGATTACTTTGGGGCAATGCCCCGCAAAAGGCCCTTTTAAGGGCTATTGGTAGTTTAGTTTAGGCTAGGGCTTTTTTATTTTAATAGGGCTATTAGATTAGGTGTAATTAGTTTAAATTTCTGTAATTTGTTTATTATTTTCTGTAATTTAGTGGGGGGTTTTTTTTTTTTACTTTAGCTAATTTAAACTATTTAATAACTATTCTACCTAGTTAAAATAAATACAAACTTGCCTGTAAAATAAAAATAAATCCTAAGCTGGCTACAATGTAACTATTAGTTTATTGTAGCTAGCTTAGGGTTTATTTTACAGGTAAGTATTTAGTTTTAAATAGGAATAATTTAGTTAATAATAGGAATATTTATTTAGATTTATTTTAATTATATTTAAGTTAGGGAGTGTTAGGTTTAGGGTTAGACTTAGGTTTAGGGGTTAATAGCTTTAATATAGTGGTGGCGGCGGTGACTTTGGGGGCGGCAGATTAGGGGTTTATAATTGTAGGTAGGTGGCGTCAATGTTAGGGCCGTCAGATTAGGGGTTAATAATATTTATCTAATGTTTGCGAGGCGGGAGTGCAGTGGTTTAGAGGTTAATATGTTTATTATAGTGCCAGCGACGTTGGGGGCAGCAGATTAGGGGTTAATAAGTGTAGGTAGGTGGCGGCGACATTGTGGGCGGCAGATTAGGGGTTAATAAATATATATCTAGGTGTCAGCGATGTTGGGGGCAGCAGATTAGGGGTTCATAAGTATAATGTAGGTGGCGGCGGTGTCCGGAGCGGCAGATTAGGGGTTAATAATATAATGCAGATGTCGGGGGCGGCAGATTAGGGTTAATAAGTGTAAGATTAGAGGTGTTTAGACTCAGGGTTCATGTTAAGGTGTTAGGTGTAGACATACATTTTATTTCCCCATAGGAATTAATGAGGCTGCGTTAGGTAGCTTTAAGCTGCTTTTTTCCAGGTGTTAGACTTTTTTTCAGCTGGCTCTCCCTGTTGATTCCTATGGGGAAATCGTGCACGAGCACGTTACACCAGCTCACCGCTGACTTAAGCAGCGCTGGTATTGGAGTGCGGTAATGAGCAAAATTTTGCTCAACACTCACTTCTTGTCTTTTAACAACGGGTTTCTGAAAACTCGTAATACCAGCGCTGCAGGTAAGTGAGCGGTGAGAGAAAACTGCTCGTTAGCACCGCATAGCCTCTAACGCAAAACTCGTAATCTAGGTGTAAGCTTTTACTCTATTAAAACCATCTTGGCTCACTCACATTTGGCTTGTTTGAAGCTAATTGGGCATCCCTCTATATACATTATTTTAATCTAGCCTTAGCCAAATGATGTTGATCATATAATATGGCATCAAACCTGGCACCCTAGCATCAATGCATTTCAATGGGAGATTCTGAATAAGTAACCATGCTTTTACTATATTAAAACCATCTTGGCTCACTCACATTTGGATTGTTTTATGCTAATTGGGCATCCTTCTATATAAAAAAAAATCTAGCCTGAGCCAAATGATATTGATCATATAATATGGCATCAAACCTGGTACCCTAATTTCCATGCATTTCAATGGGACATTCTGAAAAAGTAACCAAGCTTTAACTCTATGAAAACCATTTTGGCTCACTCATATTTTGCTTGTTTTATGCTAATTGGGAATCTTTCTATATAAAAATAATGAAATCTACCCTGAGTCATATGATATTGATCATATAATATGGCACCAAACTTGGCACCCTATCATCCATGCATTTCAATGGGAAATTCTGAATAAGTAACCAAGCATTTCCTTTATTAAATCAATTTTGGCTCCCATAGATTTAGTTTTTTTCCAGTAATTGGATACCCCTCTATACGAAAAAGTATGGCACCCTAGCATCCATGCATTTCAATTGGAAATTCTGAAAAGGGAACCTTCTTGGCCTACTCACTTTTGGCTTGTTTTATACTAATTGGGCAGTCCTCTATATAAAAAAAAGTTAAATCTACCCTAAGCCAAATTAAACTGATCATAAAATATGGCATCAAATTTGGAACCCTAGCTTCCCTGCATTTCAATGGAAAATTCTGAATAAGAAAGAAAGCTTTTACTCTATTAAAACCATATAGGCTCATTTATAATTGGCTTGTTTTATACTAAATACACACAGAGAGAAGCACACTCACAGGAACAAACAACCGGCTCAATATCATTGTTAGCCTGTTTTATGGCGATTTACCACCTGGGTGCAGCTTCTTTTTAGCCCAGTAATGCTTTTCACAGAGTAGAATTTTCCTGTAGTATATTAGTCTGATTATGCCTATTACGGTCAGTATAGTGCCAAAATACCAGGCATTCGTCCCTGAACAAAGAACGAAGCAACCCCAGACGATCTTTTCAGCTTTAATTGGGCGTAGTTCAATCTAGCCTGAGCCAAATAATATTGATCATAAGATATGGCACTAAACTTGGGGACCTAGCATCAATACATTTCAATAGGATATTCTGAATAAGTTTTTCCAATTGCATAGCTTGTGGCCATACCCATGTAACAAACAGATTCCAATCCAGGGTTACTCAAAGAGTCTTTCTTTTCTCAGACTGTACTAAATGTCGCACCAGGTTTGTTATCTACCTAGTGGAATGTTCTGACTGCGAGCTGCAGTATGTAGGGTGTACCACACGTGAAGCACGATCGCGCATTAGGGAACACCTCTATAACATTGAAAAAGGGGTTGATTGTTCAGACCTGGTGCAACATTTTATAATAGACCACAATAAGAGAGTCAGTACCTTTAAATGGCAAATCATTGAGTGTATAAGCGATACTCTCAGGGGAGGAGACAGAACCTCTAAACTTTTACATAGGGAGGCTTTCTGGATATTCACTCTTCAGACTAGACATCCAAAGGGATTCAATGCAGATGGAGATATTATTAACCACTGGCAACACAGATAATATGTGCAGTTATATCCCTCCCCTTTTCTTAAGAGGAGTCACCTTTTTGTAATAGAATATCATGTGTATATTTACTAAGAAAGATAGTACTTTGATCAATTATTAATCTAGATGTGATGCTTGATTTTTCCATCCAATGTACATTGAAAAATTATTTTTTTATCAATAGGGATTATTCTGTTTTCAGTAATCTTACTGATGGTGCTTGTTAATTAGCCCCTTGTCTACTATTATAGTGCTAAAATACTATCACTATATTTTTCTAAATTTGTATTTACTACCTATAATTTAGGATTAAGCATAACACTACATTTGTGGTTGAAGTAGTAACTATATATATTTTGCTGTTGGTCATTCTCTGTATCTTTTCCTGTTTTTAGTGCTCTTTTACCCTGTTTAACCAGTGTGTTTTTGGAATAAATGTGTTGCATTTGAGGCTCGCTCGATTTCTTTGTTTGCCTATGATTGTATTCTGAATAAGTAACCAAGCTTTTACTCTATTAAAACCATATTGGCTCACTTTCATTTGGCTTGTTTTATACTAACTGAGCCTTTCCTTTATGAAAACCATCTTAGCTCACCAAGATTTGGCTTGTTTTATACTAATTGGGCGTCCCTCTATATAAAATATTTGAATCTAGCTTGAGACAGATGATATTGATGGTAAAATATGACACCAAATCTAGCAGCCTAACTTCAATGCATTTCAAAGGAAAATTCTGAATAAGGAACTGAGCATTTCCTCTATGAAAACCATCTTGGCTCACCAAGATTTGGCTTCTTTTATACTAATTGAGCATCCCTCTATAGGAAAAAGTTAAATGTAGCCTGAGCCAAATTATATTGTTCAGTAGATATGGCACCAATCCTGTCACCCGAACTTCCATGGGTTTCAATGGGAAGTTCTGAATAAGGAACCAAGCTTTTCCTCTATTAAAATGATCTTGGCTCACTCAATATTGGCTTCTTTTATACTAACTGGGCATCCCTCTATAGAAAAAAGATAAAACTAACCTGATCCAAATGACATAACATATAGCACCAAACCTGGAATCCTAATTTCTATATCAATCTGTTCCTCTATTATTATTATTTCCTTCCTAAGATAGGGAGAGTCCACGGCTTTCCTTACTGTTGGGAAATACAACACCTGGCAACCAGGAGGAGGAAAAAACACCCCAGCCGAAGGCTTAAATATCCCACCCACTTCCTCATTCCCCCAGTCATTCTTTGCCTTTCGTCATAGGAGGTAGCAGAGAAGTGGCAGAAGATTTGGGGAGTCCTGAAAAAGGGTATCTGCCCTTCAAGATAGGACTGGAGTTTTAAGTAGTCATGTCAACCTCTCAGTGAGGATATTGATGAAAGTTAGAGTCTGGAGATGCAAGGGAAGTTTTTCTGCGAAACCATCCAGACTACTAACAGCTCCTAAGCAATCAGTGTTGACGAGTTTCACTGCCTGCTTTCTCTCACTCAAGTCCATGTCAGGAGCGCTGCTATCAGACTGTCACACTTGAGAGGCTGTGTTCTGTTCCACAGCATGGATCCTGGAGGTAAGATTGTTTACATTTTTACACATAAAACGCTATAACAGGGTCACAGTGTGGCTCCTTTTTACCTTTACCTTTACCTAGGATCCAGGGTTAATATCCTCTGAAGGGGGTTTATTGGACAGTTGGGGTTAATTAATCAGTGTATTAATTATTTACATGCTGCTTTGTGTGATTTTTTCCTGGGCTGATAGACTGTGTGTTTTTGGCTGGAACAAATAGGTTTCACTTTTAAGTTGCACTTTCGTTTTTGAAAGTGTTGCACAGCTCCTATTAATTGCTGTACTTGTAATAACATCTATGTTCATTCCCTCCATTCCGACTGAAACTTGAACCTGAGGAGAGAGTTCCTCTGTTAACTGTCTGGGTCTAGGAGGTGGTGAGTGCCCCAGCCATGGGGAATATAAAAAAAAAAAGTTTTTATTTGTGTCCTTCTGTGGGTATAACCTGAGCTATGGAGGACTCTGTCATGTTAGAAGGTACTCCTTCTATTCTGACTCAGATAGTTGTAATAATGATCTATCCCTTGCTGAGACCTCTATGCCTGGCCTGTATAAGAAGATACAATCACTGCAGACAATCCTTGTCAGATAGCTGAACTCACCAATACCTTGTTCATTCACAAAGTTGCTTTATTCTGAATATCAGGTTACAGCAGATAATGAATACAGCAGATGAATGAATGGTTAAAGTATTTTGCAGTCAAAAGATGATACTGATCGTAGCTTGCAATGTATTAATATGAGTGCTTGTTACATGAGGCTGTTAGCTGCAGCCATGACACAGGAAAACATCATAAAACTACAAGGGCGGAGCAATACACAAAAAGGAAATGCATAATAAGGTCAGAGGTAAGATACTGTAAAACAGGAGCATTACCAAAAAGGGTCGCTAGATGGCAGTACAGAACAAACACAGGGAAGCCTAGAAAACAATGGCATAAAATATATGATTTCTTAACTATAACAACATGAACATAACAGAGGCTATGTAATATTCTATGCCTCATTGAGGCAGCACACTCCCCGTCTGGCATAATAAATGTCACTATTTAAATCATAATGGAAGTTATGCATAACAATGTAATTTGCAGAGACATCTTGAAGACCTGAAAGATATAAGGAGAACATACATATAATGCAACAACAATAATATAAACTTCAAGTTGAGTCAATGAAAGTTCAAGATACTTCCTTCTTGAAGTCACAGGAAGAATCCAACAGCATACATAAGTAAGTTCAGTCTCCAAGGGGCAAGAGCAAGATAAGTTCCGTGATCGGTCTGATGAAAGTTTTTATAGTCCCTTGTCTTGCAACTTTCACCTCCACCTTACGCACCTTTCCATCATTACTAAGAATGCTCTTTACAATCAGTCCCATGGGCCATTCGATTCTTTCAGATTGCTGGTCCTTGAGGAGAACAAGATCTCCAACCTTGATGTTAGGGTTCAGACGTTGCCATTTCCTGCGTCCTTGCAGAGTAGAGAGATACTCCATCTTCCAACGATTCCAGAAGCAGTTGGCAAGGTGTTGTACTCGCTTCCACTGATTGTAGCACAGATTTCCTGTTTTAAAGTCTCCAGGGGGAACAGGAACAGACCCAAGCTTCTGGGTAAGAAGAGTAGCTGGAGAAAGGAGAGTTGGGGCCTCTGGATATACAGAAACTGGAACAAGTGGTCTTGAATTGATTATGGCAGATGCTTCTGCCAGGAAGGTGGTTAGAATCTCATGGGTGAGTCTTGTGGATTTCAAGTCCATAAGCATGGAGTCCAGTATTTTACATGTGATGCCTATCATTCTCTCCCAGGAGCCACCCATATGGGAAGAATGAGGAGGATTGAAAATCCATGTACAGCCCTTTTCAGCTAAAAGATCTTGAATTGGCCTAGAGTTGAGATGTAGCTCTCGACAGGCTCCAACAAAATTAGTTCCACAGTCAGATCTTAATGTTTTGACTGGTCCTCTGATGGCAAGAAATCGCCTTAGAGCATTTATGAAGCTTGAGGCATCCATATTTTCAATTACTTCAATGTGTACTGCACGCACACTCATGCAAGTGAACAGCACTGCCCATCGTTTGCTATTTGCTTGGCCACCTCGAGTTCTGCAGGCTGTTACCATCCATGGTCCAAAGACATCTAAACCAACATGAGTGAAAGGTGGGTCAGTACTTAACCTGTCAGCTGGCAAATCTGACATTTGTTGTTGCTGATGTTTACCTCTTAGTTTACGGCACTGAACACAGCTATGCAGTGTAGCTGTGATCTGTCTTTTTGATCCTATAATCCAAAGGCCTGCAGCTCTTATGGCACCCTCTGTGAAATGTCTACCTTGGTGCTTAACCCCTTCATGGTAGTGCCGTATGAGCAAAGTGGTGATATGATTGCGAGCGGGTATAATGAGAGGATTCTGTTCTTGACCTCCCAACTTAGCCTTGTTTAATCGTCCTCCAACCCTTAACATGCCATCATCGTCAATGAATGGATTCAGGTTAGCTATAGGACTGTTTTTTGGAATGCCCCTCTTGTCACGGATACATTTACTTTCTGAGCCAAAGACATCCTGTTGTACACTGCGTATTATGAACAGTTCACTTTCAGCAATATCCTTTGCAGAAAGAAACCTTTGGCACACGTGCCAACCTTGACAGTGAACATCTGTGGGCTTTGTGTGAAAGCAGTGTGCAATGTGGACTAACCTTGCAATGGTACGTACAAGCCTTGTCCACTTGGAGAAACGTTCAAAGTGTTGACAGCCCAAGACGAGTCTTTGTTCAGTTCTGGTGACAAGGGTTTTTACTTCAGGACGAATCTCTGGATTGTTGTCAGGTTCTAGAAGACTGAAGACATCAGCTGTGGTTTCTTCTGGATGATCTAGCAGGAATTCAGGGCCTGTTAACCAAGAAGAATTTGCAAAGACACTTGCAGACACTGGCCTGGTGGCATGATCTGCAGGATTAATTTCAGATGGAACATAATGCCATTGATTGGGATTAGATGATTTCCTGATTCTTTCTACACAGTTGCTGACATAGACATAGAAACGTTTAGTCTGGTTGTATATGTAGCCCAGAACAACTTTGCTATCTGTGTAGAACTTGACGTCGTCTATCTGAATGTCTAGCTCCCGCAGAATGAAATCTGCAATTTCTACAGCTAGCACGGTCCCACAAAGTTCAAGTCTGGGAATTGTGTGTTCAGGCTTAGGAGCTAACTTAGCTTTCCCAAACAGAAAACCTATATGGGTTTGATTAAAAGAGTCTCTTACCTTGAGGTAGGCAACAGCTGCTATGGCCTCAGTAGACGCATCTGAGAAAATGTGAAGCTCTTTTCTCTGACATGTAGCAAGGGAAGCTGAAGTGTAGCAACGTGGTATACAAATTCCATCTAAGGCATGTAGAGAATGTTTCCAGGACTCCCACCTTGAAAGCTTGTCTATTGGTAGTGGAGCATCCCAATCTGTAATAGTCTCTGAGAGCTGTCTCAATAGGGCTTTTCCTTGTATGGTAATGGGGGCTACAAATCCCAGTGGATCGTATAGACTGTTCACCACCGACAGAACACCACGTTTGGTAAATGGCTTATCTGCAGAGCTGACTTGAAAGCCAAAGGTGTCCTTTAACAAGTCCCACCGTATGCCCAGACTTCTCTGTACAGGTGGAATGTCCATTCCCAGATTTAAGTCTTTAAACCCTGTGGCATGGTCGCCAGGTTGAAAGGCCTTCATAACAGCAACACTATTTGAAGCAATCTTGTGTAGTCTGAGGTTAGCTTCAGAAAGCATACCTTGTGTCCTTTGGAGCAGATCTATGGCTTCTCCATCTAAAGGTAAAGATTTAAGTCCATCGTCGACATAGAAGTCTCTCTCAACGAAGTGTCGAGCATCCACACCATACTCCTTTTCTCCGTCAAGAGCAGTTCTTCGTAAACCGTATGTTGCAACCGCAGGTGAAGGGCTATTTCCGAAAACATACACCTTCATGCGGTACTCAATCATTTCATTGTCCATGTTGTTGACACGGTACCACAGAAACCTTAGGAAGTTCCTATGGTCTTCTTGTACAACGAAGCAATGAAACATTTGTTCAATATCAGCAGTTATGGCAACTGGCTCTCTTCTGAACCTCATAAGTACACCTACAAGGTTGTTGGTTAGGTTAGGACCAGTGAGAACAACATCATTCAGGGATATGTCTTGATGCTTGGCACTGGAGTCGAACACTACCCTGATTTGTTTTGGCTTACGTGGATGATACACTCCGAAGAAAGGCAGGTACCAGCACTCTTGGAGTTTTTGTAGTGGTGGAGCTGGTTCGGCATGATCATTGTCAAAGATTCTTTTCATAAAGGTAATGAAATGGTCCTTCATTTCGGGCCTGTTCTTTAGTGTTCGTTGAAGTAAGTTGAATCTGGATAGCGCCTGTTCACGATTGTTTGGGAGTTTGACCCTTGCAGCACGAAAAGGCAATGGTGCAACCCAGTTGTTAGATGCGTCCTTGAAGAATTCTTTGTCCATTATTTTGATGAATTCTCTGTCTTCAACTGACAAGGCTATTTTGTTGTCATCACTTGTAGTACAAAACACTGTGGTACCCAGATTGTCGTCACAAAGTATAGGAGTAACATCGGGTATTTGGATGATGTCAGGAGGTTTATCCCTTACCTCATAATGATGAGAGCACTGTTTGAAGTGGGATGCACGTCCATTTCCTAATATGTACGTTTTGAAGGAGTGGATCCCAGATGACGTACGCATACTATTCAAGCATACATCGCCCACTATCACCCAGCCTAGATCAAGTCTTTGTGCATAAGGGGCATCATCTAGTCCATCGCACTGCTCGCATACTTTATGTACTCTGAGAATGTCTCTTCCTAGCAGGACCAAGATTTCAGCATTCATGTCCATTGCCGGAATCTCATCAACAAGGTGCCTTAAGTGAGGATGGTGATAGGCAGCCTCTGGAGTAGGAATCTCTTCCCTTTCGTCTGGTATCTGGCCACACTCGACTAATGTTGGTAGGGGTATGCCTTCATTTCCTTTGATATGAGAGACCATGAATCCATTGGCCCTTCTGCCAAAGGCCTCTACACGACCAGAACAGGTTCTGAGAGTATACGGTGTTGCATTACCCTCTATGCCGAAGATCTCAAAGAATTTAGGCTTAACCAGGGATCTGTTGCTCTGTTCATCTATTATAGCATACATTCTAGCAACTTTCTCAGGTTGATCCTGTGGGTAAATCTTGACTAGACATACCTTGGCACAGCATTTGTAGTCTAAGCCTTCTCCACAGACTTCTGTACATGCAGAGGAAACACTCACTGTGACTGGAGCACGACTTTGTTGCTCCCCGCCATGAATTGAGACAGGGGTGGAGTCAGTTAACTGCTGTGGGTTGTCTGGAAGTGGAGTAGGATGCATAGCTGTAACGTGTCTGTCGCTACTGCATTCTGTGCACTTTATAACATCTTTACAGTCTTTAGCAAAGTGACCATAAGAAGCACAACACCTATAGCATACTCCAAGTTTCTGGAGAATCTCCCTGCGCTCTTGTAAAGCTTTTGCCCTAAGCCCACAACATTTCTTAAGAGGGTGAGGCTTCCTGTGAATGGGGCACTGAGGATTAGGGTCTTTATCTCTCTCGCCTGAGTCACTATGGTTTGCAGGAGAGGATACGGGTGATGAGATGTCTGTCCTTTTAACAGATATTGCTCTATTAAAGTCTCTAAGTTTAGCTGCCGTGTTATCATACCTTGATGATGTTGGTAAGGATGATGAAGCAGGCAAGTTCGGTTCACAGAAGCTGAAGCTGGGATCATTTCTCATCCAGGCTTGATCGCTGATGTACCTGCAAAAGTATGAAAATGGAGGAAAGGATACGTTATAGTCTCTTTTGTATCTTGAGCCCTGTTGTGCCCATTTCTCTTGCAGGTTATATGGCAGTTTAGACACCACAGGATTGACACCATGAGCAGTGTCCAGAAAGCTTAGTCCAGGTAGACGTGGGTCTGTCTTTGCCAACTCTAGCTCCATGAGGAGGTCACTTAATTCTTGGAGCTTGCGATAGTCTTTGTTTCCTATTTTTGGGAAGTTTTGCAGTCTCTTGAACAGAGCGCTTTCTATGGCTTCAGAGCTACCATAGGCTTGCTCAAGTCTTGCCCATGCAGCAACAAGGCCTGCATCTGGGTGGTCAACATGTACTGTTCTCAGTCTTTTAACGCGATCTGCAGATTCCGGCCACAGCCACTTTATGAGCAAATCAAGTTCCTCCTTGGTTGTAAGGTCGAGATCAGCGGTAGCAGCCTTGAAGGTTGATCTCCAGGCCCTGTAGCTCTCTGGACAGTCGTCAAACCTTGAGAGGCTTGTGTTAATGAGCTCACTGCGTTTCATGTATCTGGCAGTCAGTCAAGTCTGATTTCTCACTCTTTAGTGCCAAAGTAACTTGAGGAACCCCTTGGGTGTGAAAGTTCTTTGGTGAAGAAGGGTGAAGTTTACCAGGATAAAATGATGTTGCAAGAGCATTCAACTGTGGTGTAGTCTCTAAGGATTCTGCTGGCTGTGGCTTGAGCTGCGGCTTGTCACTGGAAGTCACCTTATTGTCAGCGGGAGGTGATGCGGTTTGCTGCTTAGATGCACTTGTGTTGTGGATTTGAAGAGGCTCAGGCATTTGGTGCTGAGAGGTCTCTGTGTTGAGATTGAGAACGATGGTGTTAGTAGTAGGCACAGGAGATGACTCTGTATCGTTGCAAATATTATGCTTTAGCACGTATTTACTAGTGCTGGAGTACTCATCTCTAGTGAATTCATAGTTTTCTCTGAGTTTATGTGTCGGTTTTATTGTACGTTTGAGTCTTACACTGTTCAGCAATATCTGCAGGATCTGCTCCCTGTACGTCTGTGGGTTCAGAGGCATGATGTATCTGCGTAGGTTCGGCTATAAAAGAGTGCTCAGAGCCTTGTCTAGACATTTTTTAAAGTTTTGCAAAAAATGGTACTGTCTCTTTAAGAAGGCAAACAGCAGCTTAGACAGGTGGTGTAGCAGTTCAATGCAGAGAAACAGTTTTCAACATTCAGATGAAGTGCAGTAAACTTGTGCGACATGTGCTTTCACAAGATGGCGGATGACCCTGAGCTTGATTGCAGATTAAACACACACATCTACATAGCAGGCTGTAGGAATTCTATACATCTTTTGACTATTCTGACTCAGATAGTTGTAATAATGATCTATCCCTTGCTGAGACCTCTATGCCTGGCCTGTATAAGAAGATACAATCACTGCAGACAATCCTTGTCAGATAGCTGAACTCACCAATACCTTGTTCATCCACAAAGTTGCTTTATTCTGAATATCAGGTTACAGCAGATAATGAATACAGCAGATGAATGAATGGTTAAAGTATTTTGCGGTCAAAAGATGATACTGATCCTAGCTTGCAATGTATTAACATGAGTGCTTGTTACATGAGGCTGTTAGCTGCAGCCATGACACAGGAAAACATCATAAAACTACAAGGGCGGAGCAATACACAAAAAGGAAATGCATAATAAGGTCAGAGGTAAGATACTGTAAAACAGGAGCATTACCAAAAAGGGTCGCTAGATGGCAGTACAGAACAAACACAGGGAAGCCTAGAAAACAATGGCATAAAATATATGATTTCCTAACTATAACAACATGAACATAACAGAGGCTATGTAATATTCTATGCCTCATTGAGGCAGCACACCTTCTATACTAAATCATACCTGTTTATATTGTGAGGAGGCCATGGTTTTCCCGCCCACTCAATTATGTTCCACATGCCTTAACAACGTTATAAAGTCTAAGGAGGGAGACAAGCCTGCTAAGGCTCTTAGTCCCTCTGAGCCGTCTTCCTCTCAGGACTTGGCGTCCTGTGAGATTACTACCCTTGCTACGTTATCCACTAAACATGCAGTTCCCGTAGCACATCTAACTGTCCATCTGGAGGGGGCCTTCTTCCTGCGGCCTTTGCTACGTAGTTACAAAAGGCGGTGTCTGCAGCCCTCAGTGCATTACCTCGCTCTAACAAACGCAAGAGAAAGGTTAAACATAGCTCTCCTATCCCGGAGTCATTGAAATATTTATCTGATTTAGCTATTATGTCCCAGTTATCCAATGATGAGTTAACCTCTCTAGCTTCAGAGGGTGAACTTTCTGGGTCGGAGTCCTTAGTGTCTAAGCCTCCTGCTGCAGACACTTGCATTTTTTTATTAAAGGAGGTTCTGTCTATATTGGAAGCTCCAGAGGCCAGGCTGCTTGAAGAACCTATGTTACCTAACTTAGACAGAGTTTACGAAGACAGGAAAGTTACTTTGACTTTTCCTGTGCCGGTTAAAATGGCGCGAATGAGAACGAATTGGTTCTTCCTTTTCCCCCTCGTCTACTTATAAAAAGCTGTTCTTGGTCCCGGACTCTCAACTGTATTTGTGGGGCTCCATTCCTAAGGTGGATGGTGCTATCTCTATGCTTGTTAAACATACTACTATACCTCCTGAGGGTAGTTCTTCATTCAGAGAGCCGATGGATAGAAAATGTAAGCCTTTCTGAGAAAGATGTTTCAACATACAGGTTTGTCTCAACCGGCGGCTGTAGTTGCCATGGTTGCCGGATCGGCTATCTACTGGTGCAACTCCTTGTCAGAACTCATTGAGGTGGTCCCCTCGAAGATATTCAAGACAAAATTATAACTCTGAGAATTTCCAATTCCTTTATCTGTGATATAAATGCAAAGGCCTCTGGCTTTGTGGTCCTAGCCTGCCGGGCGCTTTGGTTGAGGTCTTGGCCTGCGGATATGACTCCTAAGTCCAGACTCCTTTCTCTTCAAAGGTAATATTTTATTGGTCCAGGCCTGGACTCCATTATTTCTATGGTTTCCGGAGGCAAGGGTGCCTTCCTACCGCAAGATAAGAAGAACAAGTCTAAGGGTCAACAATATTCGAATTTCGTTCCTTTCGGGGGTTTTATTCAAACCTTTTCGTGGTCCCAAAGAAGGAGGGAACTTTTCACCCAATTCTGTACCTAAAGTGCTTAAACACATTTCTCAGTGTTCCTTATTTCAAGATGGAAACGGTACGGTCCATTCTTCCTCAAGTTCAGGAAAGACAGTTTATGACCACCATAGATCTGAAGGATGCATACCTTCATGTTTCAATACACAGGGTACATTTTCAGTTTTTGAAGTTTGCTTTCCTGGATCAGCACTTCCAGTTCATTGCACTTCCGTTTGGTCTAGCTACTGCTCCAAGAATCTTTACGAAGGCTCTGGGGGCACTTCTAGCCATTGCCAGAACCCAATTGATCACAGTAGCACCGTACTTGGATGATATTCTGGTGCAGGAACCATCCTTTCGTCTTGCGGAAGAACACTCAGAGTGTCTTCTCATTCTTCGTCGATCACATGGATGATAAACTTGGAAAAGAGTTATCTTATCCCAAATACAAGGGTGGAATTCCTGGGTACTATCATAGACTCCATATCCATGAGGATATTTCTAACAGACAAGAGACGTTGCAAGCTAACTTCAGCTTGTCTTGTCCTCTGGAGCTCCTTGTATCCCTCTGTGGCTCAGTGTATGGAGGTGATTGGTCTTATGGTGTCCTGCATGGACATCATTCCTCTCGCCAGAATCCCTCACAGGCCTCTCCAGCTATGCATGTTGAGACAGTGGAACGGCAATCATTCAGATCTGTCTGAACAGATTGTATTAGACAGCTGGTCAAGAGAATCGCTCTCTTGGTGGATCTGTCCAGATCATCTGTCCAAAGGGACGTGCTTGTTAAGATCATCCTGGGAGATTGTGACTACGGACGCAAGCCTATCCGGATGGGGAGCTGTTTGGAGTGCCAAGAAGGCATGGGGCTGTAGACTCAGGAAGAGTCCTCCCTTTCAATATATTGGAACTATGGGCAATTTTCAACGCCTTGCAGGCTTGGCCCCTTCTGGGTTTATCCCAGTTTATCAGATTCCAATCAGACAACATAACCTTGGTTGCCTACATCAACCATTAGGGGGGAACGAGAAGTTCCCTGGCGATGAAGGAAGTATCTCGGATACTGGAGTAGACGGAGGCCCACTGCTGTTCGCTGTCAGTGATCCACATTCCGAGTATGGACAACTGTGAAGTGGATTTTCTCAGCAGGCAATCCTTTCACCCAGGGGAATAGTCTCTCCATCCCGAGGTGTTTGCATAGATATGCAGAGTGTGGGGGACGCCGGAGATAGATCTCATGGCCTCCTGTCTCAATGCCAAGTTGCCCAGGTATGGGTCTAGGTTGAGGGAACCTCAAGCGGATCTTATAGATGCCCTGACAGTGCCCTGGAGGTTCAAACTCATATCTCTTTCCTTCTTTACCACTTCTTCCTCGTGTAGTGACTCGCATCAAACAGTGATCCTGATTGCTCCTTCTTGGCCGTGAAGGACGTGGTTTGCGGATCTGGTGGGGATGTCCTCATATCTGCCATGGAAATTACCTTGTCGCAGGGATCTGCTGATACAGGGTCCATTTGTTCATCTAAATCTAGATTCTCTGAGGCTGATTGTGTGAAGATTGAACGCTTAGTCTTAGCCAAGAGGGGTTTCTCTGAGAGTCTTATTGATACTCTACCATAGTAGAGTGGAGGACCTACTTAGACTGGTGTGAAGAGCAAGGTTTTTCCTGGCACAGGGTTAAGGTTGCCAGAATACTATCTTTTCTCCAGGATTAACTGGAGAAGGGTCTGTCGGCTAGTTCCCTGAGGGGACAGATTTCGGCCCTTTCGGTTTAACTGCACAAGAAACTGGCCGAGCTTCCAGATGGGAAGTCCTTTGTTAGGGCTCTGAATAGGATCAGATCTGTGTTAAGATCTGGGGCTCCACCTTGGAGCCTGAATCTTGTTCTTCGTGTTTTGCAACAGGCTCCGTTTGAGTCTATGCATTCTGTTGACATTAAATTGTTATCTTGGAAGGTTATCTTTTTCTTGGCTATAGCCTCTGCGCGCAGAGTTTCTCAGATTTCTGCTTTGCAATCTGAGCCCCCTTATCTGTTTTTTCATGCAGATAAGGCAGTTTGACACACTAAATTAGGTTTTCTACCTAAGGTGGTGTCAGACCGCATCATCAATCAAGAGATTGTTGTGCCTTCCTTGTCTCCTAATCCTTCTTCTTCGAAGGAAAGGTTGCTTCACAATTTAGATGTGGTTTGGGCTATGAAGTTTTATCTTCAGGCTACCAAGGAGTTTAGACAATCTTCCTCTTTATTTGTTGTCTATTCGGGGAAATGTAAGGGACAGGCTACTACTACTTCCCTATCTTTCTGGTTGAGGAGTGTCATCCGCTTAGCTTACGAGACAGCGGGACATCAGCCTCCTGAGAGGATAATGGCTCATTCTACCAGATCAGTGGCTTCTTCCTGGGCCTTTAAGAACGAGGCTTCTATGGATAATATTTGTAAGACGGCAACCTGGTCCTCCTTACATACTTTTTCTTCGGCTGAAGCATCTTTTGGAAGAAAAGTTTTACAGGCTGTGGTGCCCTCAGAATAGGGTACCTCTTCTTTTTTTGTTTCCTCCCGTTATTCATTCAGTGTCCTCTAGAGCTTGGGTATAGTTTTCCCAACAGTAAGGAATGAAGCCGTGGACTCTCCCTATTTTAGGAAGAAAACATAATTTATGCTTACCAGATAAATCCCTTTCCTTCCGGATAGGGAGAGTCCATGGCCACACCTGTTTTTTTCTTGTCTAAGGGCAGCTTCCTAATATTTATCTTATTTATCTGGCACCATTTATACCCTGATGTTTCTCCTAAATTCCTTGTTGTGAGGAAGTGGGTGGGATATTTAAGCCTTTGGCTGGGGTGTCATTGCTTCCTCCTGATGGCCAGGTGTTGTATTTCCCAACAGTAAGGAATGAAGCCGTGGACTCTCCCTATCCGAAAGGAAAGGAATTTATCTGGTAAGCATAAAACATAATTTATGCTTACTTGATAAATGTATTTCTTTTCGGATATGGTGAGTCTACGGAATCATCAATTACTATTGGTAATATCACTCCTGGCCAGCAGGAGGAGGCAAAGAACACCACAGCAAAGCTGCTATATATGTTACTTCCCATACCCATAACCTCCAGTCATTCAGCCAAAGGGAAAATGGATAAAGAAGATAACACAAAGTTGTAGAGGTGCCTGAGGTTTTAGTTAAAAATAACTGTCTTAAAATTAATGGTGGGCCGTGTACTCACCATATCCGGAAAGAAAGAAATTTATCAGGTAAGCATAAATTATGTTTTCTTTCCTAAGATATGATGAGTCTACGGAATCATCAATTACTAGTGGGAACCAATACCCAAGCTAGAGGACACAGATGATTAGGAAGGGACAAGACAGGTAACCTAAACAGAAGGCACCACTGCATGAAGAACCTTTCTCCCAAAAGAAGCCTAAGCTGAGACAAAAATATCACATTTGAAAAAAGTATGCAGAGAGGACCAAGTTGCAGCCTTGCAAATCTGTTCTACAGAAACTTCCTTCTTGAAAGCTCAAGAAGAAGGGACAGCCCTAGTAAAATGAGCTGAAATTCTCTCAGGAGGCTGCTGTCCAGCAGTCTCATAAACCAAACACATTATACTACTCAGCCAAAGAGAAAGAGAAGTAGCTGAAGCTCTCTGACCTTTATGTTTCCCACAGAAACAAACAGCAAACTGGCGACAATCCTTAGTCGCCTGTAGATAGAAAATAAAAGCATGCACAACATCAAAGTTGTGCAACAATTGTTCCTTATGAGAAGAAAGATAAGAACACAGAGAATGAACAACAATTTTCTGATTAATATATCTATCCGAAACCACTTAGGAAGAAAACCTTACTAGTACGAATAACCGCTTTAACTGCATGAAAGATAAGATAAGGCGAATCAAACTGCAAAACTGAGAGCTCTGAGACTCTCCAAGCAGAAAAGATAGCAATGAGAAACAAAACCTTCCAAAATAACAACTTAATATCTATGGAAAGTAAAGGCTCAAACAGAGCCTACTGCAAAACTTTAAGAACAAGGGCAAAACCCTAAGGGGGAGCAACCAACTTAAACACAGGCCTGATGTAGACCAGTGCCTGACAAAAAGAAAATTTATGCTTACCTGATAAATTTGTTTCTTTTTAGACACGATAAGTCCACAGATCATCATCCTTACTTGTGGGATTACACCTCCTGCTCAGCAGGAGGAGGCAAAGAGCACCACAGCAGAGCTGTTAAATAGCTCTTCCCTCCCACTCCAGTCATTCGACCGAAGTTAGGAAGAGAAAGGAAAAGCCAAAGTGCAGAGGTGCCTGAAGTTTACAAAAAATAACCACCTGTCTAAAAAGAACAGGGCGGGCCGTGGACTCATCGTGTCAAAAAGGAAACACATTTATCAGGTAAGCATAAATTTTATTTTCTTTTTAAAGACACGTTGAGTCCATCATCATCCTTACTTGTGGAATACAATACCAAAGCTAGAGTACACGGATGATAAGGGAGTGACAAGACAGGGAATCTAAACGGAAGGCACCACTGCTTGAAGAGCCTTTCTCCCAAAAGCAGCCTCAGCCGAGGCAAAAGTATCAAATTTGTAAAATTTTGAAAAAGTGTGAAGAGAAGACCAAGTTGCAGCCATTTTTAAATGCCCATGAAGAAGCAACAGCCCTAGTGGAATGAGCCATAACTCTTTCCGGAGGCTGCTGTCTAGCAGTCTCATATGCAAAGCAGATGATACTCTTCAATCAAAAAGAAAGAGAGGTAGCCGTAGCTTTCTGACCCTTACATTTTTCAGAGAAAATTATAAACAGAGAAGAAGACTGACGAAAGTCTTTAGTAGCTTGTAAGTAAAACTTTAAAGCACGGACTACGTCCAAATTGTGCAGAAGACGTTCCTTCTGAGAAGAAGGATTCGGACACAGCGAAGGAACCACAATCTCCTGATTAATGTTCCTGTCTGAAACAACCTTAGGATAGAACCCTAGTTTAGTATGTAAAACTATCTTATCCGAATGGAAAATAAGATAAGGTGAATTGTATTGCAACGCCGAAAGTTCAGACACTCTTCGAGCTGAAGAAATAGCAACAAGAAATAAAACTTTCCAAGATAACAACTTAATATCTAAGGAATGCATAGGCTCAAACGGAGCTCCTTGAAGAACTCTAAGAACTAAATTCAGACTCCATGGAGGAGTAACTGGCTTGAACACAGGCCTGATCCTAACCAAGGCCTGACAAAAAGATTGAACATCTAGGACATCTCCCAGACATTTGTGTAACAAAATAGATAAGGCAGAGATCTGACCCTTTAGGGAACTAGTCAATAAACCCTTCTCCAAACTTTCTTAGAAAAAAGACAAAATTCTGGTAATCCTAACTCTACTCCATGAGTAGTCCTTGGATTCACACCAATAAAGATATTTACTCCATATCTTATGGTAAATCTTTCTAGTTACAGGCTTACGCGCCTGAATTAAGGTCTCAATCTCCAAGCAGTCAGCTTCAGAGAAGCTAGATTTGGGTGAAGGAAGGGTCCTTGAATGAGAAGGTCCTTCCTCAATGGAAGTTTCCAAGGTAGCAGGGATGACATGTCCACCAGATCGGCATACTAAATCATGCGAGGCCAAGCAGGAGTGATGAGGATCACTGATGCCTTGTCCTGTTTGATTCGAGCAATGACCCGAGGAAGAAGAGCAAACAGGGGAAATAGATATGCTAGGCTGAAGGACCAAGGAACTGCCAAAGCATCTATCAGTTCTGCCTGGGGATCCCTAGACCTGGACCCGTATCTCGGGAGCTTGGCATTCTGAAGAGATGCCATGAGATCTAACTCCGGCCGACCCCATTTGAGAATCAGGTTGAAGAATATTTCCGGATGGAGTTCCCACTCTCCCGGATGCAAAGTCTGCCTGTCCCAGTTGTCCACCCCTGGGATGTGGATCGCTGACAGATGACAAGAATGGGCCTCCGCCCACCGGATTATCTTGGCCACCTTGGTCATCGCTAAATAACTCCTCGTTCCTCCCTGATGATTGATGTAAGCCACTGTCGTTATGTTGTCCGACTGGAATCTGATAAACTGGACCGAAGCCAACTGAGGCCAGGCCAGAAGAGCATTGAAGATTGTTCTTAGTTCCAGGATGTTTATAGGATGAAGAGACTCTGCCTGAGTCCATACTCCCTGAGCCTTTAGAGAGCCCCAGACTGCTCCCCATCCTAAAAGGCTAGCGTCCGTTGTCACAATCATCCATGAAGGTCTGCGAAAGCATGTCCCCTGGGATAGATGATCCAGAGACAACCACCTTAGAAGAGAGTCCCTCATCTCCTGTTCCAGGTTATTCGAGGAGACAAATCTGCATAATCTCCATTCCACTGCCTGAGCATGTTTAACTGCAGAGGCCTGAGGTGAAACCGAGCTAACGGTATGATGTCCATTGCCACCACCATCAATCTGATTACCTCCATGCACTGAGCCACTGATGGCCGAGGAGTAGACTGAAGGGCTCAACAGGTATCCAGAATCTTTGATTTCCTGACCTCTGTCAGAAAAATTCTCATGGATATAGAATCGATTAGAGTTCCCAAGAAGGTCACTGTTGTCTTCAGGATTAAGGAACTCTTTTCCAGATTTACCCGTGAGTTCTCAGGAAGGATAGCACAATGTCTGTATGGGACCTTGCTTGCTGACAAGATGATGCCTGGATTAGAATATCGTCCAGATATTCGGCGCCACCGCAATGCCCCGCGGTCTTGGAACCACCAGCAGAGACCCCAGAACCTTTGTGAAAATTCTGGGTGCCGTGGCCAGACCGAAAGGAAGAGCCACAAACTGAAAGTGTTCATCCAGAAAGGCAAACCTCAGGAACTTGTGATGATCTCTGTGGATAGGAACATGAAGATATGTATCCTTTAAATCTACTGTTGTCATAAATTGACCCTCCTGGATCAATGGAAGAATGATACGAATAGTTTCCATCTTGAATGATGGAACCCTGAGAGACTTGTTTAGACCCTTGAGATCTAGGACAGGTCTGAAAGTTCCCTCCTTTTTGGGAACTACAAACAGATTTGAATAAAAACCCTGCCCGTGTTCCTGTATAGGAATGGGACAAATTACTCCCATGGAGGAGAGGTCTCTTACACAATGTAAGAACGCCTCTCTTTTTATCTGGTCTGCAGATAATCTTGAAAGAAGAAATCTTCCTCTGGGAGGAAAATTTCTGAACTCCAGTTTGTATCCCTGAGACACTATTTCTATAGCCCAGGGATCCTGAACATCCTGCACCCAAGCCTGAATGAAGAAAGAAAGTCTGCCCCCTACCAGATCCGGTCCCGGATCGGGGGCAAACCCTTCATGCTGACTTGGAATCAGCAGCAGGCTTCTTGGATTGTTTACCCTTGTTCCAAGACTGGTTGGGTCTCCAAGTAGACTTAGATTGCGAATAGTTTCCTTACTGTTTAGAGGAGGAAGAGAAGGAATTGCCCTTGAAATTTCGAAAGGAACGAAAATTACTTTGTCGTCCTTTCTGTTTGGTTCTTTTATCTTGAGGAAGGAGATGACCCTTGCCTCCTGTGATGTCAGAGATAATTACCTTCAAGCCAGGCCCAAACAAGGTCTTTCCCTTGTAAGGAATTGCCAGGAGCTTAGACTTAGATGATACGTACGCAGACCAAGGTTTCAACCATAAAGCTCTGCGGGCTAGGATAGAAAAACCAGAACTCTTAGCTGCCAATTTAGTAATTTGCAGAGAAGCATCTGTAATAAAAGAATTGGCTAATTTCAGAGCTTTAATCCGATCCTGGATTTCCTCTAAAGAAGTCTCAGTCTTAAGAGACTCAACAAGAGTATCAAACCAATAAGCTGCCGCACTGGTGACCGTAGCAATGCACGCAGCTGGCTGCAATAGCAGACCCTGGTGAACATAGATCTTTCTAAGTAGACCCTCCAACTTCTTGTCTATGGGGTCTTTGAAAGCACAACTATCCTCAAGGAACTGTTTGCCAAGTTTCCCTGATGGCATCAGCTATAGGAAACATCTTCTTAAAAATAGAAGGAAAGAAGGGAATACCTGGTCTATCCCATTCCTTAGAAACAATCTCCTAAGTTCACTTAGGAACTGGA
The DNA here is from genome assembly GCF_027579735.1 of Bombina bombina. Classification (NCBI taxonomy): domain Eukaryota; kingdom Metazoa; phylum Chordata; class Amphibia; order Anura; family Bombinatoridae; genus Bombina; species Bombina bombina. Next base: position 596,655,618 of record NC_069504.1, read on the forward strand.
AAAACATCTAAGTAAGAAGGAACTTCGAAGTATCTATCCAACTTACTCGATTTCTCAGAGGCGACCACTATCGTGGAATCACAGTCATCTAAAGTCACCAAAACCTCCCTGAGTAACAGGCGGAGGTGTTCTAGTTTAAACCTGAAAGAGACGACCTCTGAATCAGTCAAAGGTAAGGAACTCCCTGAGTATGAAATTTCACCTTCCGATAGAACCTCTGTATCCTCCATTTCAGTTCCCTGGGAGGGTACATCCGAGATTGCCACCATAGCATCAGAAACCTCATTGACCACATAGTTGTCCTTCCTTTTACGTTTGCCCTGGAGCATAGGAAAGGCAGACAACGCATCAGAAATTGTAGAAGACATAACTGCAGCTATGTCTTTTAACGTAACTCCAGCAGAAGCTAGAGAAGTACAGGGCACTGCTTGAGCGGACGTTAAAGGTTGGGACGCTTGGGGAGAAAGCTGCGGCATACTCTGTATCTCATCATTAGATTCCTGAGAAACATCCGCCTTTGACAAATTTTTATCATGAAAATTGTTTTCTCTATATGGAGGTTCCACATTGGCATCCAAACACATGGCACAAGTAACATTTTGCACAGCTTCTAAATCCATGTTAGAGAACAGACAATAATGAAATAAAATAAGAAATTTTTGATTATCAAAAAAATTGATACTGGCCCTTTAAATTTTAAACCAGAACTTTTTTACTGTATGCGAAAAAGAGTGATGCAAAAAGAAAAGCCAAATCTTAAAAATAATACTTATAAATCCTGAATGAATAACAGGATACTATGCCTTTAAATAATAAATGCAACTATTTTACTGACTTAAGCAAAAACGCCTCACATTTAAGTAAAATAAAAGTTTTTTGCCGCACAATCAGACACCTCTACGCCTCAGCAGTTCTGCTGAGGCGCCTATCTGCCGACCGGTCTCCAGACCGCTCCTCCCAGCAATGCTTCAGGTCAGGCTTCAGAGCGCTAACAACCGCTTGCTTTCTTAACCATACGGTTCTAGCGCAATGCCCGATGTCACCGTCCTGCAAGCCAAACAGCAGAGATGTCTCTAACCGGAACCTCTCCAGAACGGATACCAGATAAAACTGCGCAGTGTCTCTAGAGAAGTCTAAAGCGTGCAAATAATAGTCCCGCCCATCGTGGGCGTTAACATCTACACAGCCCTTACCGGTTAAATTTTAATAAATAATAACCGATAGAGCCCAGCTTTTTACTCCCAGGCCCAGTGCCTGTACATAAGCTGTCACCATAAAAACCCCTCCATACACGGAGAGTCTTATGTCCCAAGCCCAAGGCTCCATGAGCCTCATGAAAAATAAATGTACAAATGTATAAGTGCAGAGTCCTCTCTGAGTCCTTTGAATTGTGCCCCAGAATAAAAAAAGACTGCACTTACCTCAATGCTGTCCAACAGCAGGACAGCCCCAACAGGTTTAAGAGGTCCTCTCACTCCTATAGCCCTGTGGAAAATGATAAGACCTGAGTTAGGAATTGCCTTGGCCATCAGGATCAGGGCAGCATAACTGAATGGGAGGCGCAGTGAGAATTATGTCCCACCAGTTCCCATTGCTCTAAAGCCACCAAGAGCTCTACTGAAGAGACTGATATGGACTACGGCTACACCCTAGAACAAAGCAGCACAATCTTGCACTACTTTAAAAATAATAAACTCTTGATTGAAGAATCTATACTAACACCTCACTTTACCTCTTCCTATCACTAACATAGGCAAAGAGAATGACTGGAGTGGGAGGGAAGGGAGGAGCTATTTAACAGCTCTGCTGTGGTGCTCTTTGCCTCCTCCTGCTGACCAGGAGGTGTAATCCCACAAGTAAGGATGATGATCCGTGGACTCATCGTGTCTTTAAAAAGAAAATATTGCACATTTGGCACGTCCACTAGATGCTTATGTAGCAAAAAAGACAATGCAGAAAACTGACTCTTCAGGGTACTGACTGACAAACCCTTCCTCAGACCACCCTGGAGAAAGGATAAAAAATTCAGAAAACCCCCCGCTTAGACAAAACTAAGCATCCAATACTAAGCAGCAGAGATTTAGATGAAGGAAAATACGAAGAATCAGAAGTCCTTCCTCAGAGGTAGTCTCCAAGGTGGAGAGACGACATTTCCACTAGGTCTGCATACCAGATCCTGCGAGGCCACGCAGGGGCTAATAAAATCACAGACCCTCTCATCTGAAAATACGAGTAATGACTCGTGGAAAGAGAACAAACAGAGGAAAAAAGGTATGCAAGACTGAAATCCAAGAAAAACGCCAGAACATCAGGACGGTCTGCGGATCACATGACCATAAACCATACCATCGAAACTTGGCGTTCTGTCAAAATGCCCACAGAAGCCAACTCCTGAATCCCCCATGTGAGGGTCTACCTAGAGAACACTTCCGGATGAAAATGCTCACTCCCCAGGATGAATTATCAGGCTGTTTAGAAGTCCGACTCCCAATTGTCCACCCCTGTAAAGAGGATGACCGACAGCAAATGTGAGCTTCCTCCCACTGAACAATTCAAGTCGCCTCCTACATGGCTAAGGAACCCCTAGTTCCTCCCTAATGGTTGATAAAAACCCTAGAAGTGATATTGTCCGACTGGAACCAAGCTAGAGATGACTGAGGTCAAGTCATCAGAGCATTGCGAATTGCTCTCAACTCCAAGCAGACACTTCCAAGTCCATAATCCTTAAAGACCCAGACAGCTTACTAGCCCAGCAGGTTGACATCCATGTTCACATCACCCAGGAATATCTCCAGAAACACGCGCCTGGATATAGATACTCCTGAAAAAATACTACAGAAGAAATTCTCTTGTCATTTGATCTAAATCTATCCTTTAAGACAGATCCGAAAGTTCTCCATGTCATGGAAAATAGCAAAAGGAATGATGTCCATGGAATACCATCAGACCAATTCCCTCCATACACAGGGTCACAGAAAAGTGAAGAAAAATCAACTGCAGCTAAATCCAAATTCCCAACCTCCTGGTTGCAAGATGGTTAAGCTATCCACCGGCCACTAAAACTTACTGTTGGCCGGACAGAAGACATCTCCTAGATAAAGAATCAAATAAAGGTCCAAGCATACCGCACCTGGTGTTCCCAGGTGGTCACCCATCCAGGTATTGGCCAGACCTGACCCTGCATAACTTCCGAGATCAAACTAAATCGGGTGCATTCAGGGTATTGTGGCGGTAGTCCCAAATAAATTACCCTTGTGGATAGAACAAGGGAACTCTTCTCCAGATTCATTTCCCATCCCCAGAAAAGAAGATTGGACAAGATCTCTTAAAAGAGAGATAGCTCGAAGTCAGGATGATACCTGAACTATATATTGTCCAGAAAAACACACATACAATATCCCAAGAACTAAAGGTCTGACTGGGATGGCGCAAACTAAGAAAACTAGAGAAGATTCCGATTAAGGAAACAATAAATCTCTCAGGTCTAAGTTCGTTATGAACAGGCCCACTAGAACCAAAGGAGAAAGGATACTACTTTGAAGGACAGAATCTGAAATATATAAGGTAAATACCTATATCCCGTTCCAAAACTGGGACTGGAACTGTCACTCCCAGAGATGAAGACCCTGAATCCAGTTCAAGGAATGCCTCTCATCCTTCTTGGATTGCAGATACTCTAGAAAGAGAATTCTGCCCCTGGGAGGAAAACTTAGATTGGACTTGAAAAGGCATGACCCAAACAAAATCTCATCCTTAAAAGTAGACACTAGAAGTGTGTATTTTGAGGAAACAGAAAGAATTGAATCTGCAACTGCAGAACTATAAAGCCTAGGCTGTATCACTAAACCACAGGTAGGCTTCTCAGCTAACCATAAATTTCAGCCACAATGCCCAGTGGCTAGTACAGCAAGTCTAATAAGACAAGACATTGCTCTAAATGAACAATTAAACTTCCAGCTTCTTACCTATGTCAGAAAGAAAACTAGATAATCTCCACAGAGATCTAAGTTCTAAGAGAGATAGCGACAGGAAATCCTAAAAAGGACGTGAGACAGGGAGAAATATCCCCTGATTCTCTATAACAATCTTTCCAGAGAGGAAAGAAAAATATAGAACTGATAAAGTTCAAAAAACTCCAAAGGAAAGACAACGATAGGGATCGGTGTCATCCAGTCAGTCAAGACCTCCTGACAATATAAGAGGCTTTGAAGCAAACAACTGAAGGATACCACTTCAGTAACAGATGAAGGAATTATACTGTCCAGATCTGATATTTCAGCCTCAGAAACTACTGGCGAATCCTCCTCACTAATTTGTAAGACGACAAACCTGCGTAGCAGCATGTGGAGCACTAACCCTCTTATCTGAGACTTAAAATGTCCTCTTGCCTTTTCCCTGAAGTAAAGGAAAACAGACCAAGCCACATATACCACAGAAGATACCTGAGCTTGCAACTTCTGTAAGCAAATACACTCTTCCAGGAGATTGAGAGGAACCACAGGGCACTGCATGTGACGCAATATAGGCTTGGGACATAAAAGGAGAAAGCTGTGGCAGTGCCTTATCAGAAACATCCTCGGAGACATGAAGTTCAAACCAATCTGTACATTTAATAGCATTTGCGAAATCAGAGGTACAGTGAAAATAAATGTTTAAACCAATTCTTAGTTGAGCAAGCCTTCCACACAACTTCAGCATTAGAAGAAGGAATTATAATGCCTGAATCCAAAATTTTATCCTCAGATGCACCCGAAGAATCTTCATCCTCAGACTTCTGAGAGGAAATACTTTGATTAGCCACTTCAGGATCAGAAACCTTACTTACTGTTTCTTTAAATTTCCTTTTGCATTTTCCCTGCAACATGGGAAAAATCAGACAGCACCTCAGATACCACAGAAGATACCTGGGCAGCAATATCTTGCAAAATAACTCCAGGCAGAGCATGAGAGGAAATGCAGGATACTGCATGTGCAGATGAATAGGATTAGGACGCTTGAGGAGAAAGCTGCGGCACATCTGAAACAGGAGGCTCCTGAACAGCATCCGTCTTAGTTAATGATGGCTCAGGGTCAAAAAACATAATTTATGTAAGAACTTACCTGATAAATTCATTTCTTTCATATTAACAAGAGTCCATGAGCTAGTGACGTATGGGATATACATTCCTACCAGGAGGGGCAAAGTTTCCCAAACCTTAAAATGCCTATAAATACACCCCTCACCACACCCACAAATCAGTTTAACGAATAGCCAAGAAGTGGGGTGATAAGAAAAAAAGTGCGAAGCATATAAATAAGGAATTGGAATAATTGTGCTTTATACAAAAAAATCATAACCACCACAAAAAAGGGTGGGCCTCATGGACTCTTGTTAATATGAAAGAAATGAATTTATCAGGTAAGTTCTTACATAAATTATGTTTTCTTTCATGTAATTAACAAGAGTCCATGAGCTAGTGACGTATGGGATAATGACTACCCAAGATGTGGATCTTTCCACACAAGAGTCACTAGAGAGGGAGGGATAAAATAAAGACAGCCAATTCCTGCTGAAAATAATCCACACCCAAAATAAAGTTTAACAAAAAACATAAGCAGAAGATTCACACTGAAACCGCTGCCTGAAGAACTTTTCTACCAAAAACTGCTTCAGAAGAAGAAAATACATCAAAATGGTAGAATTTAGTAAAAGTATGCAAAGAGGACCAAGTTGCTGCTTTGCAGATCTGGTCAACCGAAGCTTCATTCCTAAACGCCCAGGAAGTAGAAACTGACCTAGTAGAATGAGCTGTAATTCTTTGAGGCGGAATTTTACCCGACTCAACATAGGCAAGATGAATTAAAGATTTCAACCAAGATGCCAAAGAAATGGCAGAAGCTTTCTGGCCTTTCCTAGAACCGGAAAAGATAACAAATAGACTAGAAGTCTTACGGAAAGATTTCGTAGCTTCAACATAATATTTCAAAGCTCTAACAACATCCAAAGAATGCAATGATTTCTCCTTAGAATTCTTAGGATTAGGACATAATGAAGGAACCACAATTTCTCTACTAATGTTGTTGGAATTCACAACTTTAGGAAAAAATTCAAAAGAAGTTCGCAACACCGCCTTATCCTGATGAAAAATCAGAAAAGGGGACTCACACGAAAGAGCAGATAATTCAGAAACTCTTCTAGCAGAAGAGATGGCCAAAAGGAACAAAACTTTCCAAGAAAGTAATTTAATGTCCAATGAATGCATAGGTTCAAACGGAGGAGCTTGAAGAGCTCCCAAAACCAAATTCAAACTCCATGGAGGAGAAATTGACTTAATGACAGGTTTTATACGAACCAAAGCTTGTACAAAACAATGAATATCAGGAAGAATAGCAATCTTTCTGTGAAAAAGAACAGAAAGAGCGGAGATTTGTCCTTTCAAAGAACTCGCGGACAAACCCTTATCTAAACCATCCTGAAGAAACTGTAAAATTCTCGGTATTCTAAAAGAATGCCAAGAAAAATGATGAGAAAGACACCAAGAAATATAAGTCTTCCAGACTCTATAATATATCTCTCGAGATACAGATTTACGAGCCTGTAACATAGTATTAATCACGGAGTCAGAGAAACCTCTATGACCAAGAATCAAGCGTTCAATCTCCATACCTTTAAATTTAAGGATTTCAGATCCGGATGGAAAAAAGGACCTTGAGACAGAAGGTCTGGTCTTAACGGAAGAGTCCATGGTTGGCAAGATGCCATCCGGACAAGATCCGCATACCAAAACCTGTGAGGCCATGCCGGAGCTATTAGCAGAACAAACGAGCATTCCCTCAGAATCTTGGAGATTACTCTTGGAAGAAGAACTAGAGGCGGAAAGATATAGGCAGGATGATACTTCCAAGGAAGTGATAATGCATCCACTGCCTCCGCCTGAGGATCCCGGGATCTGGACAGATACCTGGGAAGTTTCTTGTTTAGATGAGAGGCCATCAGATCTATCTCTGGGAGCCCCCACATTTGAACAATCTGAAGAAATACCTCTGGGTGAAGGGACCATTCGCCCGGATGCAACGTTTGGCGACTGAGATAATCCGCTTCCCAATTGTCTACACCTGGGATATGAACCGCAGAGATTAGACAGGAGCTGGATTCCGCCCAAACCAAAATTCAAGATACTTCTTTCATAGCCAGAGGACTGTGAGTCCCTCCTTGATGATTGATGTATGCCACAGTTGTGACATTGTCTGTCTGAAAACAAATGAACGATTCTCTCTTCAGAAGAGGCCAAAACTGAAGAGCTCTGAAAACTGCACGGAGTTCCAAGATATTGATCGGTAATCTCACCTCCTGAGATTCCCAAACTCCTTGTGCCGTCAGAGATCCCCACACAGCTCCCCAACCTGTGAGACTTGCATCTGTTGAAATTACAGTCCAGGTCGGAAGAACAAAAGAAGCCCCCTGAATTAAACGATGGTGATCTGTCCACCACGTTAGAGAGTGCCGAACAATCGGTTTTAAAGATATTAATTGATATATCTTCGTGTAATCCCTGCACCATTGGTTCAGCATACAGAGCTGAAGAGGTCGCATGTGAAAACGAGCAAAGGGGATCGCGTCCGATGCAGCAGTCATAAGACCTAGAATTTCCATGCATAAGGCTACCGAAGGGAATGATTGAGACTGAAGGTTTCGACAGGCTGTAATCAATTTTAGACGTCTCTTGTCTGTTAAAGACAAAGTCATGGACACTGAATCTATCTGGAAACCCAGAAAGGTTACCCTTGTTTGAGGAATCAAAGAACTTTTTGGTAAATTGATCCTCCAACCATGATCTTGAAGAAACAACACAAGTCGATTCGTATGAGACTCTGCTAAATGTAAAGACGGAGCAAGTACCAAGATATCGTCCAAATAAGGAAATACCACAATACCCTGTTCTCTGATTACAGACAGAAGGGCACCGAGAATCTTTGTGAAAATTCTTGGAGCTGTAGCAAGGCCAAACGGTAGAGCCACAAATTGGTAATGCTTGTCTAGAAAAGAGAATCTCAGGAACTGATAATGATCTGGATGAATCGGAATATGCAGATATGCATCCTGTAAATCTATTGTGGACATATAATTCCCTTGCTGAACAAAAGGCAATATAGTCCTTACAGTTACCATCTTGAACGTTGGTATCCTTACATAACGATTCAATAATTTTAGATCCAGAACTGGTCTGAAGGAATTCTCCTTCTTTGGTACAATGAAGAGATTTGAATAAAACCCCATCCCCTGTTCCGGAACTGGAACTGGCATAATTACTCCAGCCAACTCTAGATCTGAAACACAATTCAGAAATGCTTGAGCTTTCACTGGATTTACTGGGACATGGGAAAGAAAAAATCTCTTTGCAGGAGGTCTCATCTTGAAACCAATTCTGTACCCTTCTGAAACAATGTTCTGAATCCAAAGATTGAGAACAGAATTGATCCAAATTTCTTTGAAAAAACGTAACCTGCCCCCTACCAGCTGAACTGGAATGAGGGCCGTACCTTCATGTGAACTTAGAAGCAGGCTTTGCCTTTCTAGCAGGCTTGGATTTATTCCAGACTGGAGATGGTTTCCAAACTGAAACTGCTCCTGAGGACGAAGGATCAGGCTTTTGTTCTTTGTTGAAACGAAAGGAACGAAAACGATTGTTAGCCCTGTTTTTACCTTTAGACTTTTTATCCTGTGGTAAAAAAGTTCCTTTCCCACCAGTAACAGTTGAAATAATAGAATCCAACTGAGAACCAAATAATTTGTTTCCCTGGAAAGAAATGGAAAGTAGAGTTGATTTAGAAGCCATATCAGCATTCCAAGTCTTAAGCCATAAAGCTCTTCTGGCTAAGATAGCCAGAGACATAAATCTAACATCAACTCTAATAATATCAAAAATGGCATCACAGATGAAATTATTAGCATGCTGGAGAAGAATAATAATATCATGAGAATCACGATTTGTTACTTGTTGCGCTAGAGTTTCCAACCAAAAAGTTGAAGCTGCAGCAACATCAGCCAATGATATAGCAGGTCTAAGAAGATTACCTGAACATAGATAAGCTTTTCTTAGAAAAGATTCAATTTTTCTATCTAAAGGATCCTTAAACGAGGTACCATCTGATGTAGGAATGGTAGTACGTTTAGCAAGGGTAGAAATAGCCCCATCAACTTTAGGGATTTTGTCCCAAAATTCTAACCTGTCAGGCGGAACAGGATATAATTGCTTAAAACGTTTAGAAGGAGTAAATGAATTACCCAATTTATCCCATTCCTTAGCAATTACTGCAGAAATAGCATTAGGAACAGGAAAGACTTCTGGAATAACCGCAGGAGCTTTAAAAACCTTATCCAAACGTATAGAATTAGTATCAAGAGGACTAGAATCCTCTATTTCTAAAGCAATTAGTACTTCTTTAAGTAAAGAGCGAATAAATTCCATCTTAAATAAATATGAAGATTTATCAGCATCAATCTCTGAGACAGAATCCTCTGAACCAGAAGAGTCCAAAGAATCAGAATGATGGTGTTCATTTAAAAATTCATCTGTAGAGAGAGAAGATTTAAAAGACTTTTTACGTTTACTAGAAGGAGAAATAACAGACAAAGCCTTCTTTATGGATTCAGAAACAAAATCTCTTATGTTATCAGGAACATTCTGCACCTTAGATGTTGAGGGAACTGCAACAGGCAATGGTACATCACTAAAGGAAATATTATCTGCATTAACAAGTTTGTCATGACATTTAATACAAACAACAGCTGGAGGAATAGCTACCAAAAGTTTACAGCAGATACACTTAGCTTTGGTAGATCCAGCAGGCAGAGGTTTTCCTGTAGTATCTTCTGGCTCAGATGCAACGTGAGACATCTTGCAATATGTAAGAGAAAAAACAACATATAAAGCAAAATAGATCAAATTCCTTATAAGACAGTTTCAGGAATGGGAAAAAAAAATGCCAAACATCAAGCTTCTAGCAACCAGAAGCAAATGAAAAATGAGACTGAAATAATGTGGAGACAAAAGCGACGCCCATATTTTTTGGCGCCAAATAAGACGCCCACATTATTTAGCGCCTAAATGCTGTTGGCGCCAAAAATGACGCCACATCCGGAACGCCGACATTTTTGGCGCAAAATAACGTCAAAAAATGACGCAACTTCCGGCGACACGTATGACGCCGGAAACGGAAAAGAATTTTTGCGCCAAAAAAGTCCGCGCCAAGAATGACGCAATAAAATGAAGCATTTTCAGCCCCCGCGAGCCTAACAGCCCACAGGGAAAAAAGTCAAATTTTTGAGGTAAGAAAAATATGATAATTAAAGCATAATCCCAAATATGAAACTGACTGTCTGAAAATAAGGAAAGTTGAACATTCTGAGTCAAGGCAAATAAATGTTTGAATACATATATTTAGAACTTTATAAATAAAGTGCCCAACCATAGCTTAGAGTGTCACAGAAAATAAGACTTACTTACCCCAGGACACTCATCTACATGTTTGTAGAAAGCCAAACCAGTACTGAAACGAGAATCAGTAGAGGAAATGGTAAATATAAGAGTATATCGTCGATCTGAAAAGGGAGGTAAGAGATGAATCTCTACGACCGATAACAGAGAACCTTATGAAATAGACCCCGTAGAAGGAGATCACTGCATTCAATAGGCAATACTCTCCTCACATCCCTCTGACATTCACTGCACGCTGAGAGGAAAACCGGGCTCCAACTTGCTGCGGAGCGCATATCAACGTAGAATCTAGCACAAACTTACTTCACCACCTCCATAGGAGGCAAAGTTTGTAAAACTGATTTGTGGGTGTGGTGAGGGGTGTATTTATAGGCATTTTAAGGTTTGGGAAACTTTGCCCCTCCTGGTAGGAATGTATATCCCATACGTCACTAGCTCATGGACTCTTGTTAATTACATGAAAGAAAGTCTATTTCTATAAGTTCTTTCAATACATGAACAAAAAGGTACCTGGGCATCAAAACATAAGCTACAGGTAACATCCTGCACAGCCTCCTGATCCATAATACAAAAAGAAGCAAAAAAAAAAAAAAAAATGTTCTTAAATAAAAGTTCCATTTAAATTTACCAAATCCAGAAAAAATACCCCAGGCAACACTCTACACCTCAGCAGAATTACTGAGGTGCTGTACCTGTCCTGCAACCCGCAGCAAACTGTGGAAAAAAACGATCCCGTTTACAATCCAGATTTCCAGAGAAGCAAAAACAGCAGAGCCATCTGAAATATGGGCATCTCACTCTTACAGAAAGGGAAAAAAAGCGCCCAAAAAAACTCTGACATCACAGAATCAGAACCTCCCTAAAAGGGGCGGACCTACAGCCGACAAAAAAAGCCATTTTTTTTTAAACAACTTTCTTGAAAAACAGGCTTAAAAACAAACAATAAAACCCCCAAAAAGTACATAATTCGTACTAAATACTGATCCTCACTGAGCCATCAATAAAATGAATAACTCCTCCACTAACAGTGCCTGCTAAAACTGCCATAAAAACCTGCACCCTGACAGGAATAATAAAAAACATTCCCCTGCAGCGTTTCAGCTGAATAAGTGCCAAATTTTTCCCTGCTACATACAGGGAGTGCAGAATTATTAGGCAAATGAGTATTTTGACCACATCATCCTCTTTATGCATGTTGTCTTACTCCAAGCTGTATAAGCTCGAAAGCCTACTACCAATTAAGCATATTAGGTGATGTGCATCTCTGTAATGAGAAGGGGTGTGGTCTAATGACATCAACACCCTATATCAGGTGTGCATAATTATTAGGCAACTTCCTTTCCTTTGGCAAAATGGGTCAAAAGAAGGACTTGACAGGCTCAGAAAAGTCAAAAATAGTGAGATATCTTGCAGAGGGATGCAGCACTCTTAAAATTGCAAAGCTTCTGAAGCGTGATCATCGAACAATCAAGCGTTTCATTCAAAATAGTCAACAGGGTCGCAAGAAGCGTGTGGAAAAACCAAGGCGCAAAATAACTGCCCATGAACTGAGAAAAGTCAAGCGTGCAGCTGCCAAGATGCCACTTGCCACCAGTTTGGCCATATTTCAGAGCTGCAACATCACTGGAGTGCCCAAAAGCACAAGGTGTGCAATACTCAGAGACATGGCCAAGGTAAGAAAGGCTGAAAGACGACCACCACTGAACAAGACACACAAGCTGAAACGTCAAGACTGGGTCAAGAAATATCTCAAGACTGATTTTTCTAAGGTTTTATGGACTGATGAAATGAGAGTGAGTCTTGATGGGCCAGATGGATGGGCCCGTGGTTGGATTGGTAAAGGGCAGAGAGCTCCAGTCCGACTCAGACGCCAGCAAGGTGGAGGTGGAGTACTAGTTTGGGCTGGTATCATCAAAGATGAGCTTGTGGGGCCTTTTCAGGTTGAGGATGGAGTCAAGCTCAACTCCCAGTCCTACTGCCAGTTTCTGGAAGACACCTTCTTCAAGCAGTGGTACAGGAAGAAGTCTGCATCCTTCAAGAAAAAACATAATTTATGTAAGAACTTACCTGATAAATTCATTTCTTTCATATTAACAAGAGTCCATGAGCTAGTGACGTATGGGATATACATTCCTACCAGGAGGGGCAAAGTTTCCCAAACCTTAAAATGCCTATAAATACACCCCTCACCACACCCACAAATCAGTTTAACGAATAGCCAAGAAGTGGGGTGATAAGAAAAAAAGTGCGAAGCATATAAAATAAGGAATTGGAATAATTGTGCTTTATACAAAAAAAATCATAACCACCACAAAAAAGGGTGGGCCTCATGGACTCTTGTTAATATGAAAGAAATGAATTTATCAGGTAAGTTCTTACATAAATTATGTTTTCTTTCATGTAATTAACAAGAGTCCATGAGCTAGTGACGTATGGGATAATGACTACCCAAGATGTGGATCTTTCCACACAAGAGTCACTAGAGAGGGAGGGATAAAATAAAGACAGCCAATTCCTGCTGAAAATAATCCACACCCAAAATAAAGTTTAACAAAAAACATAAGCAGAAGATTCAAACTGAAACCGCTGCCTGAAGAACTTTTCTACCAAAAACTGCTTCAGAAGAAGAAAATACATCAAAATGGTAGAATTTAGTAAAAGTATGCAAAGAGGACCAAGTTGCTGCTTTGCAGATCTGGTCAACCGAAGCTTCATTCCTAAACGCCCAGGAAGTAGATACTGACCTAGTAGAATGAGCTGTAATTCTCTGAGGCGGAATTTTACCCGACTCAACATAGGCAAGATGAATTAAAGATTTCAACCAAGATGCCAAAGAAATGGCAGAAGCTTTCTGGCCTTTCCTAGAACCGGAAAAGATAACAAATAGACTAGAAGTCTTACGGAAAGATTTCGTAGCTTCAACATAATATTTCAAAGCTCTAACAACATCCAAAGAATGCAACGATTTCTCCTTAGAATTCTTAGGATTAGGACATAATGAAGGAACCACAATTTCTCTACTAATGTTGTTGGAATTCACAACTTTAGGTAAAAATTCAAAAGAAGTTCGCAACACCGCCTTATCCTGATGAAAAATCAGAAAAGGAGACTCACAAGAAAGAGCAGATAATTCAGAAACTCTTCTAGCAGAAGAGATGGCCAAAAGGAACAAAACTTTCCAAGAAAGTAATTTAATGTCCAATGAATGCATAGGTTCAAACGGAGGAGCTTGAAGAGCTCCCAGAACCAAATTCAAACTCCAAGGAGGAGAAATTGACTTAATGACAGGTTTTATACGAACCAAAGCTTGTACAAAACAATGAATATCAGGAAGAATAGCAATCTTTCTGTGAAAAAGAACAGAAAGAGCGGAGATTTGTCCTTTCAAAGAACTTGCGGACAAACCCTTATCTAAACCATCCTGAAGAAACTGTAAAATTCTCGGTATTCTAAAAGAATGCCAAGAAAAATGATGAGAAAGACCAAGAAATATAAGTCTTCCAGACTCTATAATATATCTCTCGAGATACAGATTTACGAGCCTGTAACATAGTATTAATCACGGAGTCAGAGAAACCTCTTTGACCAAGAATCAAGCGTTCAATCTCCATACCTTTAAATTTAAGGATTTCAGATCCGGATGGAAAAAAGGACCTTGTGACAGAAGGTCTGGTCTTAACGGAAGAGTCCATGGTTGGCAAGATGCCATCCGGACAAGATCCGCATACCAAAACCTGTGAGGCCATGCCGGAGCTATTAGCAGAACAAACGAGCATTCCCTCAGAATCTTGGAGATTACTCTTGGAAGAAGAACTAGAGGCGGAAAGATATAGGCAGGATGATACTTCCAAGGAAGTGATAATGCATCCACTGCCTCCGCCTGAGGATCCCGGGATCTGGACAGATACCTGGGAAGTTTCTTGTTTAGATGAGAGGCCATCAGATCTATCTCTGGGAGCCCCCACATTTGAACAATCTGAAGAAATACCTCTGGGTGAAGAGACCATTCGCCCGGATGCAACGTTTGGCGACTGAGATAATCCGCTTCCCAATTGTCTACACCTGGGATATGAACCGCAGAGATTAGACAGGAGCTGGATTCCGCCCAAACCAAAATTCGAGATACTTCTTTCATAGCCAGAGGACTGTGAGTCCCTCCTTGATGATTGATGTATGCCACAGTTGTGACATTGTCTGTCTGAAAACAAATGAACGATTCTCTCTTCAGAAGAGGCCAAAACTGAAGAGCTCTGAAAACTGCACGGAGTTCCAAGATATTGATCGGTAATCTCACCTCCTGAGATTCCCAAACTCCTTGTGCCGTCAGAGATCCCCACACAGCTCCCCAACCTGTGAGACTTGCATCTGTTGAAATTACAGTCCAGGTCGGAAGAACAAAAGAAGCCCCCTGAATTAAACGAAGGTGATCTGTCCACCACGTTAGAGAGTGTCGAACAATCGGTTTTAAAGATATTAATTGATATATCTTCGTGTAATCCCTGCACCATTGGTTCAGCATACAGAGCTGAAGAGGTCGCATGTGAAAACGAGCAAAGGGGATCGCGTCCGATGCAGCAGTCATAAGACCTAGAATTTCCATGCATAAGGCTACCGAAGGGAATGATTGAGACTGAAGGTTTCGACAAGCTGTAATCAATTTTAGACGTCTCTTGTCTGTTAAAGACAGAGTCATGGACACTGAATCTATCTGAAAACCCAGAAAGGTTACCCTTGTTTGAGGAATCAAAGAACTTTTTGGTAAATTGATCCTCCAACCATGATCTTGAAGAAACAACACAAGTCGATTCGTATGAGACTCTGCTAAATGTAAAGACTGAGCAAGTACCAAGATATCGTCCAAATAAGGAAATACCACAATACCCTGTTCTCTGATTACAGACAGAAGGGCACCGAGAATCTTTGAGAAAATTCTTGGAGCTGTAGCAAGGCCAAACGGTAGAGCCACAAATTGGTAATGCTTGTCTAGAAAAGAGAATCTCAGGAACTGATAATGATCTGGATGAATCGGAATATGCAGATATGCATCCTGTAAATCTATTGTGGACATATAATTCCCTTGCTGAACAAAAGGCAATATAGTCCTTACAGTTACCATCTTGAACGTTGGTATCCTTACATAACGATTCAATAATTTTAGATCCAGAACTGGTCTGAAGGAATTCTCCTTCTTTGGTACAATGAAGAGATTTGAATAAAACCCCATCCCCTGTTCCGGAACTGGAACTGGCATAATTACTCCAGCCAACTCTAGATCTGAAACACAATTCAGAAATGCTTGAGCTTTCACTGGATTTACTGGGACATGGGAAAGAAAAAATCTCTTTGCAGGAGGTCTCATCTTGAAACCAATTCTGTACCCTTCTGAAACAATGTTCTGAATCCAAAGATTGTGAACAGAATTGATCCAAATTTCTTTGAAAAAACGTAACCTGCCCCCTACCAGCTGAACTGGAATGAGGGCCGTACCTTCATGTGAACTTAGAAGCAGGCTTTGCCTTTCTAGCAGGCTTGGATTTATTCCAGACTGGAGATGGTTTCCAAACTGAAACTGCTCCTGAGGACGAAGGATCAGGCTTTTGTTCTTTGTTGAAACGAAAGGAACGAAAACGATTGTTAGCCCTGTTTTTACCTTTAGACTTTTTATCCTGTGGTAAAAAAGTTCCTTTCCCACCAGTAACAGTTGAAATAATAGAATCCAACTGAGAACCAAATAATTTGTTTCCCTGGAAAGACATGGAAAGTAGAGTTGATTTAGAAGCCATATCAGCATTCCAGGTCTTAAGCCATAAAGCTCTTCTGGCTAAGATAGCCAGAGACATAAACCTAACATCAACTCTAATAATATCAAAAATGGCATCACAGATGAAATTATTAGCATGCTGGAGAAGAATAATAATATCATGAGAATCACGATTTGTTACTTGTTGCGCTAGAGTTTCCAACCAAAAAGTTGAAGCTGCAGCAACATCAGCCAATGATATAGCAGGTCTAAGAAGATTACCTGAACATAGATAAGCTTTTCTTAGAAAAGATTCAATTTTTCTATCTAAAGGATCCTTAAACGAGGTACCATCTGACGTAGGAATGGTAGTACGTTTAGCAAGGGTAGAAATAGCCCCATCAACTTTAGGGATTTTGTCCCAAAATTCTAACCTGTCAGGCGGAACAGGATATAATTGCTTAAAACGTTTAGAAGGAGTAAATGAATTACCCAATTTATCCCATTCCTTGGAAATTACAGCAGAAATAGCATTAGGAACAGGAAAGACTTCTGGAATAACCGCAGGAGCTTTAAAAACCTTATCCAAACGTATAGAATTAGTATCAAGAGGACTAGAATCCTCTATTTCTAAAGCAATTAGTACTTCTTTAAGTAAAGAGCGAATAAATTCCATCTTAAATAAATATGAAGATTTATCAGCATCAATCTCTGAGATAGAATCCTCTGAACCAGAAGAGTCCAAAGAATCAGAATGATGGTGTTCATTTAAAAATTCATCTGTAGAGAGAGAAGATTTAAAAGACTTTTTACGTTTACTAGAAGGAGAAATAACAGACAAAGCCTTCTTTATGGATTCAGAAACAAAATCTCTTATGTTATCAGGAACATTCTGCACCTTAGATGTTGAGGGAACTGCAACAGGCAATGGTACATCACTAAAGGAAATATTATCTGCTTTAACAAGTTTGTCATGACAATTATTACAAACAACAGCTGGAGGAATAGCTACCAAAAGTTTACAGCAGATACACTTAGCTTTGGTAGATCCAGCAGGCAGTGGTTTTCCTGTAGTATCTTCTGGCTCAGATGCAACGTGAGACATCTTGCAATATGTAAGAGAAAAAACAACATATAAAGCAAAATAGATCAAATTCCTTATAAGACAGTTTCAGGAATGGGAAAAAATGCCAAACATCAAGCTTCTAGCAACCAGAAGCAAATGAAAAATGAGACTGAAATAATGTGGAGACAAAAGCGACGCCCATATTTTTTAGCGCCAAATAAGACGCCCACATTATTTGGCGCCTAAATGCTTTTGGCACCAAAAATGACGCCACATCCGGAACGCCGACATTTTTGGCGCAAAATAACGTCAAAAAATGACGCAACTTCCGGCGACACGTATGACGCCGGAAACGGAAAAGAATTTTTGCGCCAAAAAAGTCTGCGCCAAGAATGACGCAATAAAATGAAGCATTTTCAGCCCCCGCGAGCCTAACAGCCCACAGGGAAAAAAGTCAAATTTTTGAGGTAAGAAAAAATATGATAATTCAATGCATAATCCCAAATATGAAACTGACTGTCTGGAAATAAGGAAAGTTGAACATTCTGAGTCAAGGCAAATAAATGTTTGAATACATATATTTAGAACTTTATAAATAAAGTGCCCAACCATAGCTTAGAGTGTCACAGAAAATAAGACTTACTTACCCCAGGACACTCATCTACATGTTTGTAGAAAGCCAAACCAGTACTGAAACGAGAATCAGTAGAGGAAATGGTAAATATAAGAGTATATCGTCGATCTGAAAAGGGAGGTAAGAGATGAATCTCTACGACCGATAACAGAGAACCTTATGAAATAGACCCCGTAGAAGGAGATCACTGCATTCAATAGGCAATACTCTCTTCACATCCCTCTGACATTCACTGCACGCTGAGAGGAAAACCGGGCTCCAACTTGCTGCGGAGCGCATATCAACGTAGAATCTAGCACAAACTTACTTCACCACCTCCCTTGGAGGCAAAGTTTGTAAAACTGATTTGTGGGTGTGGTGAGGGGTGTATTTATAGGCATTTTAAGGTTTGGGAAACTTTGCCCCTCCTGGTAGGAATGTATATCCCATACGTCACTAGCTCATGGACTCTTGTTAATTACATGAAAGAAACATGATTTTCATGCAGGACAATGCTCCATCACACGCGTCCAAGTACTCCACAGCGTGGCTGGCAAGAAAGGGTATAAAAGAAGAAAATCTAATGACATGGCCTCCTTGTTCACCTGATCTGAACCCCATTGAGAACCTGTGGTCCATCATCAAATGTGAGATTTACAAGGAGGGAAAACAGTACACCTCTCTGAACAGTGTCTGGGAGGCTGTGGTTGCTGCTGCACGCAATGTTGATGGTGAACAGATCAAAACACTGACAGAATCCATGGATGGCAGGCTTTTGAGTGTCCTTGCAAAGAAAGGTGGCTATATTGGTCACTGATTTGTTTTTGCTTTGTTTTTGAATGTCAGAAATGTATATTTGTGAATGTTGAGATGTTATATTGGTTTCACTGGTAAAAATAAATAATTGAAATGGGTATATATTTGTTTTTTGTTAAGTTGCCTAATAATTATGCAGAGTAATAGTCACCTGCACACACAGATATCCCCCTAAAATAGCTATAACTAAAAACAAACTAAAAACTACTTCCAAAACTATTCAGCTTTGATATTAATTCGTTTTTTGGGTTCATTGAGAACATGGTTGTTGTTCAATAATAAAATTAATCCTCAAAAATACAACTTGCCTAATAATTCTGCACTCCCTGTAGAAAAATAAATTTATTAATTAAGTGTTTAATTTATGAGACTTTTTTATTAATTAAGTGTTTAATTTAAGATACATCAGACTGCCGTAGGCGCCACCTCCTCCCTGTTTTTTTATCTGTTTGTTCACTTAAAGCTGCACTTTTTGGTGAGAGGTGCGGCCAGTGAGGTTGGCTGTTCTGTTGTCTTATAGCACCAGTCTTACACAATTTTTTTTTGTTACATAGAAAAATAAAACTGGCACTTACCTCAATATTTATCTGTCCGGCAGCAGGACAGCTCACCTGGTTTGAGAGGATGCCATCCCTCACATGGACCTGTGGAAATACAGAAAGACTGAATAAACTTACTCAGGCTATCTAAATAGGGCAGCAAAATGTTTTGGGAAAATGCAGTGAGGATTGTACCCCACAAGTTCCCAATTGCTTAAAAGCCACCATTGCCCTACTGAAGAGACTGACATGGGCTAAGGCTAGACCCTTTAGAAAGATCAGAGCAAACCTACTCTGCTTTAAAATAAAAAAATCTTGATTGCAGATCAGACACCAAAACTTCACTTCCTCCCTGCACTGCAGGCAAACAGAATGACTGGAGGTTATGGGTAAGGGAAGTGACATATATAGCAGCTTTGCTGTGGTGCTCTTTGCCTCCTCCTGCTGGCCAGGAGTGATATTCCCATTAGTAATTGATGATTCCGTGAACTCACCATATCTTAGGAAAGAAATTATGTTTTTAAATTTATGTAAAGCTCAGTTCCTTATTTATAATTTCATATTCAAATGCATAGATGCTGTGGTCTAATGTTTTGTGCCATATTTAATTGTTCGGTTCCATATTCAGCATTTCCCTTTAAAAAGCATGGATGTTAGGGTGCCAGGTTTGGTGACATATATTTTATAATCAATTCTGATTTGGCTCAGACAATATTCAACTTTTTCCTATAGAAGGATGCTCAGTTAGTAGAAGACAAACCAAATTTGGATAAGCCATGTTTTTTTATATAGAAAATGCTTGGTTTCTTCTTCAGAATTTCCCATTGAAATGCATTAATGCTACAGTACCAAGTATGGTGTCATATTTCATGATTAATATCATTTGGCTCAGTCTAGATTCAATTTTTTCCCATAGTGGGATGCTCAATTAGTAGAACACAAGCAAATTTGGAGGAGCCAAAAAGGTTTTCATAGAAGGAATGCTCCATTCCTTATTCAGACTTTACATTTAAAATGCTTATATTAGGCTACCTAGCATGGTGCCATATTTTATGATTAATATCATTTGGCTTAGGCTAGATTTAACTATTTTTTTTATAGAGGAATGCCCAATTAGTATAAAACAAGCCAAATGTGAGTAGGCCAAGAAGGTTCCCTTTTCAGAATTTCCAATTGAAATGCATGGATGCTAGGGTGCCATACTTTTTCGTTTAGAGGGATATCCAATTATTGGAAAACAAACTAAATCTGGTGGAGCCAAGATTGTATTAACACTGAACCCAAATTTTTTCTTTTGTGATTAAGATAGAGCATGCAATTTTAAGCAACTTTCTAATTTACTACTATTATCAAATGTTCTTCATTCTCTTGGTATTTTTATTTAAAAATCAAGAATGTAAGATGCCGGCCCATTTTTTATCAACAACCTGGGTTGTTCTTGCTGATAGGTGGGTAAACTCATCCACCAATAAACAAGTGCTGTCCAGGGTTCTAGACTTTCTTTTTCAAATAAAGATAGCAAGAGAACAAAGAAAAATTGATAATAGTAAAAAAAAAAATGGTTTTAATAGAGTAAAAGCTTGGTTACTTATTCAAAATCTCCAATTGAAATGCATTGAAATTATGGTACCAGGTTTGGTGGCATATTATCTGATCAATATCATTCGGCTCAGGCTATATTTAATTTTTTTATATAGAGGGATGCCTAATTAGCTTAAAACAAGCAAAATGTAAGTGAGCCAAGATGGTTTTAATAAAGTAAAAGCTTTGTTACTTAGTCAGAATTTCCCATTGAAATGCATGGATGCTAGGGTGCCAGGTCTGATGCCATATTATATGATCAATATCATTCAGCTCAGGCTAGGTTTCATTTTTTTTATATAGAGGGATGCCCAATTAGCTTAAATCAAGCCAAATGAGTGAGCCAAGATGGTTTTAATAGAGTAAAAGCTTAGTTACTTATTCAGAATGTCCCTTTGAAATGCATGGATGTTAGGGTGCCAGGTTTGATGCCATATTATATGATCAATATGATTTTACTCACGCTAGATTGAATTTTTTTATATAGACAGATGCCCAATTAGTATAAAACAAGCCAAATGTGAGTGAGCCAAAATGGTTTTCATAGAGTAAAAGATTGGTTACTTATTCAGAATTTCCAATTGAAATGCATGGATGCTTGGGTGCCATATTATATGATCAATATCATTTAGCTCAGGCTAGATTTATTTTTTTTATATAGAGGGATGCCCAATTAGTATAAAACAAGGCAAATGTTAGTGAGCCAAGATGGTTTTAACAGAGTAAAAGCTTACGGCTAGATTATGAGTTTTGCGTTATGGCTCATAACGCTGCTTTTTCACTACCGCTGGTATTACGAGTCTTGCAGGTATAGCTGTACCGCACACTTTTTTGACTGTCATGCAACGTAACTACCGCAGCTTTCAAAAAGTCCTTTCTCAATGGGACTCTCATAGCGCCAGTATTACGAGTTTGCCTGTCTGGCCAAAAAGTGAGCGGTACAGCACATAACTAGAAGATCGGTACCGTAAACTGAAAGTCAGTAGTTATGGCTTTTATGTTACAAAGCCGTAACATAAAACTCATAACTAAAGTGCTAAAAAGTACACTAACACCCATAAACTATCTATTGACCCCTAAACCGAGGCCCTCTCGCATCGCAAACACTAAAATTAAATTATTAACCCCTAATCTGCCTCTCAGGACATCGCCGCCACTATAATAAACATATTAACCCCTAAACCGCCGTACTCCCGCATCGCAAACACTAGTTAAATATTATTAACCCCTACTCTGCTGTCCCTAACATCGCCGCAACCTACATTACTGTTATTAACCCCTAATCTGCTGCCCCCAATGTCGTTGTCGTCGCCACCTACATACACTTATTAAGCCCTAATCTGCTGTCCCTAACATCGCTGCAACCTTCATTACTGTTATTAACCCCTAATCTGCTGCCCCCAAAATCGCCACCACTATACTAAAGTTATTAACCCCTAAACCTAACCCTAACCCTAACGTAACCCTAACCCTAACACCCACTAACTTTAACATAATTTAAATTATTCCAAATAAAAATTACAATTAAAATACCTAAATTATTGCTATTTAAAACTAAAGAAATACTTACCTGTAAAATAAAACCTAAGCTTACTACAATATAACTAATAGTTATATTGTATCTAGCTTAGGTTTTATTTTTATTTCACAGCTAAGTTTGTATTTATTTTAACTAGGTAGACTAGTTAGTAAATATTTATTAACTATTTACTAACTACCTAGTTAAAATAAATACAAATTTACCTGTAAAATAAAACCTAACCTGTCTTACACTAACACCTATCATTACACTTCAATTAAATAAATTACATTAATTAAATACAATTAACTAAATTACAAAAAAAACCACTAAATTACACAAAAAAAAAGAAATTATCAAATATTTAAACTAATTACACCTAATCTAATAGCCCTATCAAAATAAAAAAGCCCCCCCAAAATAAAAAAAACCCTAGCCTAAACTAAACTAAACTGCCAATGGCCCTTAAAAGGGCCTTTTGCGGGGCATTGCCCCAAAGAAATCAGCTCTTTTACCTGTAAAAAAAAATACAAACATCCCCCCAACAGTAAAACCCACCACCTCCACAACCAAACCCCCCAAATAAAATCCTATCTAAAAAACCTAATCTCCCCATTGCTCTGAAAAAGGGCATTTGGATGGGCATTGCCCTTAAAAGGGCATTTAGCTCTTTTTCGGTGCCCAAACCCCTAATCTAAAAATAAAACCCACCCAATAAACCCTTAAAAAAAAAACTAACACTAACCCCCGAAGATCCACTTACAGTTTTTGAAGACCCAATCAGCCAATAGGATTGAGCTCGCATTCTATTGACTGATTGGAACAGCCAATAGAATGCAAGCTCAATCCTATTGGTTGATTGGATCAGTTAATATAATTGAAGCTCAATCCTATTGGCTGACTGCATCAGCCAATAGGATTTTTTCACCTTTAATTCCGATTGGCTGATAGAATTCTATCAGCCAATCGGAATTCAAGGGACGCCAAAACTCGTAATCTAGCCATTAGTTACTTATTCAAAATCTCCCATTGAAATGCATGGAAATTAGGGTACCAGGTTTGGTTCCATATTATATGATCAATAACATTTGGCTCAGGCTTGATTTAATTTTTTTATATAGAGGGATGCCCAATTAGCATAAAACAAGCTAAATGTGAGTGAGCCAAAATGGTATTAATAGAGTAAAAGCTTGGTTACTTATTCAGAATTTCCCATTGAAATGCATGGATGCTAGGGTACCAGGTTTGATGCTATATTATATGATCAATATAATTTGGGTCAGACCAGATTTCATTTTTTTATATAGAGGGATACCCAATTAGCATAAAAAAAACCAAGTGAGAGTGAGCCAAGATGGTTTTAAAGGGACAGTCTAGACAAAAATAAACTTTCATGATTTAAATAGGGCATGTCATTTTTTTTTTCTTTTTAATATTTTATTGAGGAATTGTATATTACAGTGGTTTGAGACACCAAAGAAGGGATAAAGGAAATATAAAAAATTATACATTCAGCGATATAGAAAACATTCTGGTGTTTCTTAATTGATTTTTTGATCGTTTTGATCCCTATTAGATATATTATTTTCAATTTATAGGAAACATGTAGGGATAATGCTACAATAAACATAAACAAAACATACACAAAACTAGTTGAATTAACTAGAGTCCATCACCAAACCTGCCAGATTCAATGGAATAGAGTTGACATACATTAGAATTTATGGAGAGGGGAAATGCAGTAATCTAGAGATTATAAAAGCTACCCTTTGAAAAATATATAAACCCATTTAATGTAGTTTCCAAAATTAAGTAATGATGTAGCTAGTATATTGCGCTATTTAGAGAATTTTATTTAAGTAGACGATCTCTGGTTTACTAAAGGTTATATTTTCACGGTGTGCCCAAGCTGTTGTTAGGGTGTGTCGCAAAGCCTCTCTATTATTGATATTTATTTGTTTTTTGGGTTTTTTGTTTTGTTTTGTTTTCTTACTTAGTTTTATTTTTATTATTATATCTCCTGTGGCCATGGCCGCTGACCACGAAGGTGAAACTAGTGTTGAATTAACCTTACATATATGCATAGTGTGCTAATAAGAGTACCAACATCACTGTTAGTGTGAAAAAAGTATCCCTCTGGGGCCCCCCACAAACCCCCTCATAGAGCACATGCATTAAAAATGTTGGCAGCGGATCTATGACGGCACCTGTATCAGGAATATTTTGGGGTCTGAAGAAATGGGGACCACCCAGTGCAGTCTGTTTAGTGCCGGAAATTTATTGAGGCTAGTGCTTTGTTTCTGAATTACATATAAAAACAAAACTATGAGGGCCCCTCAAACCCCCACATAGGACATATGTGCAGAAATGTTAGCAGCAGAACAATTATAATATCTGTTTCAAAAACACTATAAGGGCTGTGAATTTGGGAACTGCCTAGTATAAACAGTATAACAAAGGAACATTATGGAGAATAGTGCATCAGTACTATGGCTAGCAACACATCATGAAAATAAACATATAGGATAATGTCAAACAAACTAACAACATAACACCAACTGGGACAAGATAACCTATGTAACTGTGTAAGAAGCCATCCGGTATCCCAGATCGGTTACTAGTGTCTTTAACATGCAGACAACGAAAAGATTTTAAAATAAATACTTAATCAGCCTCCAGGCTTAATGTACAGGAAAGAAAGTCTCTATGTTAAGAGCCTTATTCTCTTTGCAGCAGTCTCTTTTGGATAAGCTACTATGGTGGGTCCATGACAGGTTTAAATTGATACCAATGTCTCTGGAAGTCCCTACAAGTGGATTTAAGAGCAGCATATTATCATACCCTTCATGGGGAGTCTCCTGTTGATGAGTGGTATCGCTTGCAGTGTCATCCGGAATGGTTGTGTCAAGCAAGAAGCATGCCTGTTTCATGATTGCGATGTCCCAGGAGTCTTTCACTAATTCCCTTCCAGCCTCGTGTATAAGTAGATGTCCTCTTGTCTGTGGGAAGTCGTTCCATATTTCTGAGGGTGCCTGGATGAGCATGATCTTCTTTGTGTGTCCCTCATCCAGAGTTTTTGCAAGATGGCTGCATGAAGACTCTGGCAATGCGTCCCCATGTGCTGGCTTGTATGGTGATACCGGAGAAGTCTCTGGGTGCGAGTTTTTCCCCTGCTGAATGCTTGTGGCAAGTGTGTTTATCTTCAGCATATCCTTTGCAATTGCCAGCACTGCATCTGTATTAGAGATACGATTTAGCAGATAGTCTAGAGGAGCGTTGTCCATGAGGTGTTGGCATAGATCCTCAAATCTAGCCATGTGGAAACTTAGGTTTTCTAGCGGCTCTGCTTTCCTTACGGTCACCATTTTGATTGCAGGGATATTAAAGATTTTCGTGTCTGATCACATTTCTTTAGTGATGTTATAATTTCTTTAGTGTCTTCTTATAGTTTGTGTCCCCCTTTAAACAAAGGTTGAGTGAGTAAATGCTAAGCAGGTCCGATGATGGCAGATTACCCCGGAGTTCCGGGGGAGGCGCTGCCTGTGAGATTGCCGCTGCTACAGGCCTCTACTATCCAATTCTGTCTCTGGGCTCATAAACACAGCAAATTGTACTATATCTGTGATGAGTGATGGAAGGCTATATGATACCAGTCGTATTATTGCTAAGTGCTGTAAAATAATATCAATAACTGGCGGATTACAATGCTTTCACCCGGAGCACAAGAAAGGTGCGACTACTCAGAGCTGCTGCTAGGACACGCCCCCAGGGCATGTAATTTTTTTTTTTTTTAAATTATCTTTTTATTGATTGAAGCACAATATTAAGAAGAAAGAATGAAAAAACAAGAAAAAGAAAAATAGAGGAATGGTTACACTCTTTTTCTTCTCAATGGTAAATCAAGACAGCGATACAATAAACATTTATGACATCAAAACAGATTACAAAGAAAAAGAACGAAAAAACTTTTTTTAAACTATGGTGCTTCCTTTTACTTTATATCAACCCCTAGACCCAACCCAACCATCTCATACCAATGACATAGCCTGAAAGAAGGGGGGGGGGGGAATCATCCCACCTCTCTACCCAAGCCAGACTAACTTCCTACCATATGCCAAGGAGGACAGTCTCCGTATTTCTGAAAGGGAAAATTAATTGATTCTGTTCTCTTTCTGACTGTGATCTGATAAAAGGGGACCACTTTTGAAAAAACTTCCTTACTTGCTCTTCCTCATACAATGGGGTATCAAATTGGTCTATAATCAGCTGTTTTTTTTTCATAAAATCTAGCCATTCTGGTTATATATTGCAGAAGATCGTCTGCATATAGTGCTAATTGAATTGCTTTTTCTCAGATTAATATTCCTTGAATTTCTTGCCTGATCATAATGGCCAGTGACTCTATAGGGATATTGAAGAGTAGAGGTGACATTGGACAACCTTGTCTTGTTCCTCTACCCAAGATATTTCGCCTAGATAACAAACCGTTTACTAAAAAGGTACTGATATGGCGCATTGTATATCTTTTTTATTAATTCAAGACATCTACCTGTAAACCCCAATTTCTCTAGTGAAAAGAATAAGAATTTCTCTGCGTCTATCGAAATTATTGCTTTATCTCGGATCACCGATTCCTTTTCTTATTTTAGTTGGCTTTTATGATGGTCCAGAATTAGTGTGATCTTTCTAATAGTTCCTTCCTGTCATATAACCTGTTTGATCTAAATGGATCACTTCTTTTAATGGTAGTTGAAATTGCATGGCAATGATGTTTGCCATTAGCTTATAGTCTGTGTTCAATAACGAAATGGGTCTATATGAGTCTTTTAGTTCTTTATCTTTATTTTGTTTTAGTATTAAAGTTGTCCAAGATGCTGTAAAATAATAGTTGAATAATTTTAATAAGATGGGGGTCATTTGGGAGACAATCAGGACCAGGCGCTTTAGATCCTGGTAATTTTCCAATAGCTTTGGAAATTTCATCCTCTGTGATTGGTGCATTTAACATATCAAGGAGTTCTGATTTAATTTTCGTGCATTTGATTCTAGACCAGAAAGCCTTCTTTTTATTTTTATTGGGTTCTCTATTTAGATATAACTCTTGAAAGTGTTCAGTAAATATTTCTAAGATCTCCAGTGTTTTCTATACGTTTATCTTTATATTTTAAGGCACTAATTTCATTTGTCTTACTACTAAGTTTTGTTATATTTGCCAATAATTTCCTAGTTTTATTACCAAATCTATAAAATTTCGCTTTTACTTTAAAGGGATACTAAACCCATTTTTTTTATTTCATGATTCAGATAGAGCATGAGATTTTAAGCACCTTTCTAATTTACTCCTATTATCAATTTTTCTTTGTTCTCATGCTATCTAGATTTGAAAAAGCAGTACTGTAAGCTTTAGAGCCAGACCATTTTTTGTTCAGCACATGGCTAAATGTAGCAAACCAATCAGCAGCTCTACCAAGGTGCTGAACTAAAAAATGGGCCGGCTCCTAACCTTTTATTACTGCTTTTTCAAATCAAGATAACATGAGAACAAAGAAAAATTGATAATAGGAGTAAATTAGAAAGTTGCTTAAAATTGCATGCTCTATCTGAATCATGAAAAAATATGAGGGGTTAGTGTCTATGGACATTTACATTGGGATATTTGCAGCTAGTTTGAGGGAAAAAAAAACAAAACAAAAAAAAACTTTCCCTTCTAGCGTACCACTTTACTGCTCTCTCGCCTAGTCTGCAAAATTTGTTTGGGGAGTCCGCGCGGAGTAAAGGACACTCCGCACTGCCTGGTTAAGCAGGCCTCTGAACCAGTTGATATTTAAAAGTTTATATTTGTTATAAGGTGGGTCCTTAACAACATAACTCTTTATTATTTAAACCCTTACGTTTTAACTTAAATTGCTATGAGTTAGGTTGGGCATAGAAGGAATCGAGCTTATGGGTTTGCTGCTCACAACCCTTATCCCAATGCTGTCTCACTATGTCATTATTTGTTACGGGAACTTTCCTTAAGTTCCTATGTCGCTCAGGTTCATTTATATTGTGTTGCATCTTTAATATGCTAGTGTTAACATGTTCTATGTTCTGGCTCACCATACTAAGCGCCCCAAAAATAGGTGTTTCAAGCGCATAATAATACAGTCTGGGTCACCCCATTTCTCTTGTAGGTGGCATCCCAGGGAGCATGATATAGTGCCACCTAGGGTCAGCCCTGATAGTATTATTGTGGGACCTTGATGTTGCTCTATCTTGTAGTTTGCTTTGCCTATGCAGTTTGACGTTGGCTATTTCCAATATAGGTTGTGGACATCTTATCTGTTTATCCTTCCCGTGGGTTAGGGGAGAGCCCCGGGGGAGATATTTTCGTAAATTTGTGAAATTGATGTCATGGCAGATATATTATAATTCTACCAACTGTGGGTCATAAGCACGATACTTTTAATGATAATTGTCATACCATCCTTATGAGTCTGTCCGCCCTGGGGGTGAGAGAGGGCCCTCAGTGGGGACAAGTATATTTCTAGTAGTGTTTTAACCTAAGTATCATTATTACACTTAGCCCAAGATAACAATTACACAATATTTGTTTCTCCTTCTGGGCCAGTGGCCAGGGCCCTGAGGGAGTCCTTGTAAAGGAAGCATAACCCACGAACATACAAATGTTTTGTTAATTATCACGAGATCCCTAAGTTGCATACGGCAGCTGAACATTGTACTACAAACACATTTACTCAAGACTGATCTTAGCTTAAACTATGTAATCTAGAGAGGCTATACAGCTAAGCCCCATAGTACGGTAGAAGGGCTCTCAGCCTTGCAGGATGCCCAGGTTTTTGTTATGCGTTTTAGTTTTAAAGAAAGCTATGGAAAATATTTTATGCCTAGAGCAAGCAACACCTATCTTTACCTCTTATATTCTGTTCAGCCGAACAACCCTTATGTTTATAGACATGAGATACCCAGCATTAGCCCACCTCCTCCCCCCCTAAAGCAGAACCCACTCCAGGGTTCCAACTAGGCGGACTACTTTCGCCTCAATCTTTCTTATTATAAAATATGCGTTCTCACCGAATTGAATTTTATTGCTTATTCATTGGGTATGGAACTATGATTTATATAAAGTTGTTTTCTTATGTGTTTAATGTACGTTATTCCTCCCTAGATATATTTGTATGAACTTCATGTTTACAGATACTTGAGCAGGGGTCCTGCGCGACCCCAATTGTTACCTTTTTCTTTTAAATCAAATAAAAACTATTAAACTTAAAAAAAAAAAAAAAATATGAGGGGTTAGTATCCCTTTAAGGTCCAACTGTGTCACTTTATATATCAGCAACGTATCTCTTTCTTTTTTGGCTTTATTATATTTATTCCAATTTTCCTCTGTTGGTCTACTAATGTAATTATTATATGAATTGGTAATAAATCTTAAAACTTCTTCCTCTATCTTTTTTTGTTTTTTCTTTATTGCACTTACATAAGCAATAATTTCGCCTCTTAAGACCGATTTTGCTGCTTCCCAAAAAAATTCTAGTTTATCTAGATACTCTTTATTGTGTTCTAGATACTCCTCTCATTTTTTAAAAAAAAGTTTTTAAATTTAAAATCATTAAGTAAATAAACGGGAAATCTTAACCTCCTGCCACAGTCAGTTACATTAGTAGATTTAAGTTTCAAGGATACATGATCTGAGATTGTAATTTCATTGATTTTTAGAAATATATTTTCATTATGTACTTTCTGGGATATCAAAAAAAGGTCAATTCTTGAATAAGACATATGCTTTTGATACACAAGTATATTCCTTAATATCAGGATACTTCAGCCTCCATATATCTTTTAGTTTTAAATAACTAGATATTTTCTTGATAAGTTTTTCTTCTAGTTTATCTCTTTTAGATTTGAACATAGAATTCTTATTTGGCCTAAACCTGTTTAGCGGCACTTGGGGAGCCATATTTAAGTCACCGCCCATTATAAGGGTACCTTCTGACATCTCTACTAATTTTGATTGTATATCTATCCAAAAAAACAAAGAGAAATTATTAGGGCCGTATACGTTATATATTGTTTATATTTGTTCCCCAATTTTTATTTTTAGGTTCAAATATCTTTCTTCCTTATCTATAAATTTATCAACAATTGTATATGTAAGTATTCCATTCCATCTATTCCCTGTCTCCTTTCAGTCACCTGATTTCCAGCTTCACCTGTACTTAAGGCATCATGTGACTACAAACAGGTGCTTAATTATTGCTCACAATTGCTATTGTTGGTAGCATCGTTTTGCTCTCTGCTACTTATTAAAGTTAACTATCTACCTTGGATTACAAACTAACCAGAGCCTGTCTGTTTCTTGGGATACTACATCTACCAAGCACTACCTCCTAACGGTCTCAACCGTGCTTCTAAGAGCCCCATCTGGTCATCTACCGGCTCACAAGCGTGCACACTACATCAGGAAGCCACAACTGAAGGCTGCTGCCTTTCCTACAGAGCAACCCGTTACACTGGGTTTTCACATATCTGCTCCGTTTGAATAAGTGACACGGCTTACCGGACTCCTCCCTCAGCTCATGTGCTAGCGCTACGGGTCTCCAGTTCATACTGTGGTGTTATCTCTAAGACTTCCCGGGGCTTCAATTTACACTGCCTGTGCTGTACAGAACATTGAAGCTGTTAAAGGTACAAGCCATAGTTCTGCTGTAACGAGCAGTTTGTTTCCTACTGTGCTGGGTGCAGGTGCATTCCGGATCAGCAATGAAGGCAGCCTCTGCAGCATACCGGGACTCACATATAAAGTTAACCTCTTCCTAACTGCTGCACTGCCATCTGAAATTATATACATATCTTGGCACCATTTACACAGGTTCACTGCATTAAGGCTCTGAGACTCACTTTGACCACTCGGTCTTTAATTAGATATTATTTTGTTGTGCTGATATAACAACACCCCCTACCTTTTACCTTAAGTTGCAAAACAAGCCTTTGCTCTGCAACATTTGTATTTACATAACAACTTCACTAAAAGCAGCTTGGTCTATGCAGATCAATAGCCCAATTGCTTAGTTGATACAAAACTTTCATTATTTCCAAGTCTGCAGTTATGATCCCACTCTCATTGTCTACAGAGACATTACAGTATATTTAATTTAAAAAAAAAATAATATTTCTACCCCTTTTTCCTATGTATGCATGGTGTTGCAAAAACCTCTCCGACCTATCCAATCTTTAACTTTATAATTTCTGTTTCCTTGAGATGTGTCTTTTGTAGTAAAGCTATATCTACGCCTAAATCTCTTAAGTGTTTTAAAATTGCCTTCCTTTTCACAGGTGAGGTTATTCCCCCCACATTCTATGCAATACATTTTATTTCCTTAGCCATAGTTTCATTTTAAAAGATAATGTAAAAATGACATTTCAGCTACTCATCATATATATTAGCATAATACTTTTATACATATATGTTCCAGGAGGGGTGAGAGAAGAGAGCAAAAAAAAACAAAAAATATTTCATTCAAATATAACAAAACAGATCATAATATTGTTTTTGCCACAACAATCTATGTGTTTAAACCTGTAAGAGTTAAACGCCTTACATTCAAATAACAGGACAAGCCAATATATAATTTTTACTACGATAATCAGAATGATTAACCATTTAAGTGTTGCAAAAATTCCTGCGCTTCTTGTACAGAATTTAAAATTTGTACCTGTCCATTATGTTACAACTTTATTTTAGCTGGATAAATCATTATTTCATTATAACCTCTATTTATCATTTGTGTACAAATTGGCAACATGTCTTTCCTTTTATTAGAAACTTCCACTGAGAAGTCTTGGAAGATGAGTAATCTCTTTTCTGCAAATATCAGCTCTTTTTTTTCTATAATATTGTAATATCTTTGCCTTATCTTGATAATTCAAAACCTTAAAAATAACTGGTCTTGGATTTGCACTGTTCTGTCTTTTCTGCCCTAATCTATGTGTGCTTTCAATTATCAATGTCTGTTCTGCTTCTGGAAATTCTAGGATTTTAGGAAGGGTTTCTTTAATCCATTGGATTACATTTTCATGATCTTTTTCTAGTAGACCTATAATTTTCAAATAATTTCTCCTTGACCTGTTTTCAAGGTCCTCAACTTTCTGTTGCAGTGCTAGTACTAATGACCCAATCACTTTTGTAGCATTTTTCTGTATTAGTAAATTATCTTCTAAGTCTGAGATACGTTGTTCAGAAAACTGAGGTAAACAGATATCTGAAATTTCTTTTACCAGTAAATGCATATCAAATGAATTTGAAGGTGGGTTTACTAACCCCGAACTTATGTCTAAAGAATTCTCAGTACTGCCTTTGGTCTTTTTATCTTGTCCTCTGGCTGCCATCCCTGGAGATGTGTGTTTATTATGTGTTAAGTATTTATCCATACACAACTGTGTTTATCCAAACAAATTTAATTGTATAGTGAAGACTATATGTCTATATGTGAAGAGAAAAAAAAAGTGAAGTTAATATATCAAATAGTGATGTGCTAAGCAACTCCCCCCCCCAGTTTCCCACCCTTCCCAATCCTTTTTAAAAAAAGAAAAAAAGTGTAAAGTGTCCTAAGACCAGGGAGACTTTTGTAATGTAGAAATTTTATGAAGGCCCAAAAGTAGCTATTTGGTTTAATAATCTTTCTATTCAGAATGTTCCAAAATAATTGTTTAACCCCTTAACGACCAAGGACGTACGCCACACGTCCTCAAAAAAAATGCAGTTAATGACCGAGGACGTGTGGCGTACGTCATTGGTCTGGAAAGCAGCTGGAAGTGATCCTGCTCGCTTCCAGCTGCTTTCCGGTTATTGCAGTGATGCCTCGATATGGAGGCATCCTGCAATAACCCCCCTTGGCCATCCGATGCAGAGAGAGCCACTCTGTGGCCCTCTCTGCACCGGACATCGATGGCCGGTATCGTTGGTGGGAGCTTACGTGGGAGGCCATCGGTGCTCTATGTGGAGTGGAGGGGGGCGGAATCGGGGGCGGGAGCTACGGGGGCGCGCGCATGCACGGGGGGTGGTGGGCGGGCGCGTGCACGGGGCGGGAGCGGGTGGGAACCGCTACACTACAGAAAAAAAAAGTTAAAAGTTAAAAACACAAATTCAGTAAAATGCAATCTAAGGGTCCTGGAAGGGGTTGGGGGTTGGTCTCGGTGGGGGGGGAAAGCTACACTACAGAAAAGGGAATTTTTTAAAAAAAAAGGCACATTTTGTTACAAAACTGGGTACTGGCAGACAGCTGCCAGTACCCAAGATGGCGCCCATTATTGCAGAGGGGAAGGGTTAGAGAGCAGTTTGGTGGGGGATCAGTGAGGTTGGGGTCTAAGGGGGGATCCTACACATCAGCATATGTAAATATGCTTTAAAAAAAAAAAAAAAAAAAAAAAAAAAAAAAGGGCCAAATACCTTTTATTTTAGTACTGGCAGTGTTTCTGCCAGTACTTAAGATGGCGGGGACAATTGTGGGGT
The DNA here is from genome assembly GCF_027579735.1 of Bombina bombina. NCBI lineage: Eukaryota > Metazoa > Chordata > Amphibia > Anura > Bombinatoridae > Bombina > Bombina bombina. The sequence continues at coordinate 596,689,485 of NC_069504.1, forward strand.
GGGGGAGGGAAGAGAGCTGTTTGGGAGGGATCAGGGGGTCTGATGTTTCAGGTGGGAGGCTGAGCTCTACACTAAAGCTAAAATTAACCCTGCAAGCTCCCTACAAGCTACATAATTAACCCCTTCACTGCTAGCCATAATACACGTGTGATGCGCAGCGGCATTTAGAGGCCTTCTAATTACCAAAAAGCAAAGCCAAAGCCATATATGTCTGCTATTTCTGAACAAAGGGGATCCCAGAGAAGAATTTACAACCATTTATGCCATAATTGCACAAGCTGTTTGTAAATAATTTAAGTTAGAAACCAAAAGTTTGTGAAAAAATTTGTGAAAAGTGAACGATTTTTTGTATTTGATTGCATTTGGCGGTGAAATGGTGGCATGAAATATACCAAAATGGGCCTAGATCAATACTTTGGGTTGTCTACTAAAAAAAAATATATATACATGTCAATGGATATTCAGAGATTCCTGAAAGATATCAGTGCTCTAATGTAACTATCTCTAATTTTGAAAAGAAATGGTTTGGAAATAGCAAAGTGCTACTTGTATTTATGGCCCTATAGTTTACAAAAAAAGCAAAGAACATGTAAACATTGGGTATTTCTAAACTCAGGACAAAATTTAGAAACTATTTAGCATGGGTGTTTTTTGGTGGTTGTAGATGTCATTAAGGGGTTAAAGTGTATATAAGCTTTGTACCAGTTAAATTTATGTGTATGGTAAGCTTTGTACCAGTTAAATTATTTATATAATCAGATAGCCTTTAACTTTATATAATAAAATAGCCTTTAACTTGGCACAGTTGGTCCAATCTGGGTTAGTATAACCTATATATTAGGCCTCATATTGAGCTAGGTTATATACCATTGAAATCTGTTGTTGAAATGATGGAATTCACTTTAGTATCAATAGTATCTATACCAATAGTAAGTTTCTTTGTACATACAAGGTAAACATATATATATATATATATATATATATATATATATATATATATTTTAACCCTTAATACATCTAAAAATAACTAGTATATAAGCAAGGACACATTTTTTAGACTTAGAAAGACAACATAATAAATCTGTCTAGTAGGAGTATCTCTCTCAATGTCCTCCAGCATCCATTGAATTATTAGTTTTTATTATTAGTTATTTTATTATTATCTTGGATTGGCACTTAAATTAAATGTCCAACAGTTAAGTAGCTACTATCTCCTCTTTTTGGCTTTAGCACAGTTTCCTAAATGGATGCTATCCTCTGTTCCTTCACCAAACCTTCTACGTGGTCTTTTATGTTAGATTCGTCCGGTATTTTAACCTCTTCAGCCCTTGTAGGGGACTTCACTAGGGTGCCTTAGCTGGCTGTTTTTTTTGTTGTTTTTTTTTTATATACAAAACTTTAGTCTACTTAAGTATTTTCTCTGGCATATAGTTGTAGATATGTCCTGCAGCCTTACCCTAGACTTGATATACCCTTACAGGGGCCACCTTTTACCTTCAGGATTTGTAGCAAGTAAAAGAGTTTTTTTTTTCCTTTTATTCTGTTACCCTTTTTTTTTTTCATTTCTGATTCTTTGCGTTCAGGGAAAAAAAGAAAAAGCTGCCTGCTCTTATTCAAAAATTCAATTGTAGCTTTCTGTCCTCAAATCTGATGGCTTATGGCCCCCCCAAGTTGGGGTATTTAAGACCTAGCCCTCCCACAGATGTTGCCAGTAATTATTGGGGGAAAACAATGTTGCAAGAGTGCTAACTTTTCAACTCTTCCTTCCCCTCATACCAGCCTTTCCTGGGGCTCCGGTCACCATACCTGCTGACTGCTTCCGTGCGACTCAGGCTGTTTACATGTGCAGTCCTGTTGGCTGACGTCCTTCACTTTGCTTAAACTGAGGCAGTTATTATGACCTAACTATGCCTTCCTTGAGGCTATGTCCCAGTGTCCTTGTGTGCGCTGTGGTCGTCTTGCACTGGTATCCGGTCGGGGGCACAGGTGTTTCAGCCTCCCTCACTTAATCCCTGTAGCTGTGCAGCGCTCCGGGCGAGATTTTCGCCAAGGGTAAGCACGGCTGGCGCTCTTCTGAGTTTGGCGTGTCCTCTCTCAGCAACTCTCTCTCACGTCGACTCCGCCCACCAGATATCCCAGGGCATGTATTTTTTTTTTTTTTTTAAATTTGTAATTTTTATTGGTTTTTTGAAATAAAATAGTGATAGATACAACAACTGTACGAGACAATCGTACATCAAATGCAAGTACATCAGGACATAAACGTAAGCATTACAGACATAACATAAATATCTAAGAAGTGGGTGTCAGTGTCCAAGCGGGACATAGAATAGCTTCGAGTAGGGGAAAAGGAAGGGAAATATTCTGAGGTGACTTTAGGAAAAGAGGGCCCCTACAGGTATATAAGGGTAAGGCCGGGTCTTCTGCCTATGTAGTTAGGGGTGTACTGTCATCTAGGTGTCGAAGGCAGGGAGCCAGAGCGTATCGAACCTGTTTTTCCAATCGGACCATACTAGTTCGAAGAAATCAATCCTACCCAAGGTATAATAGATACTCTTCTCCATAGAGTACATGTATGCCATAGTAGATATAATATCCGACCAGGCTGGGGGAAGGGATTTTTTCCAAGATCTCGCTATATTAAGTTTAATAGCGGACAGGAGGTAAATACAAAGTGATCCATGATGTTTGGATAATTTACATATGCCTAAGTGGAACAGAGCCGTCTCTGGAGTTCTGGGTAGGTTGATACCTAAACTGGTTAATGTGGAAAAACATTTGTTCCAGATAGGTTTGAGTCTGGGGCAGCTCCACCAAATGTGGATCATGTCCCCTATGTGGGAGCAGTCTCTCCAACAGGTGGGGGAGGCCCCAGGGAAGATTTTCGCGAGTCTGGCTGGGACGTAGTACCAGTGCGTGAGCACCTTAATGTAGGTTTCAAGGACTGTAATGCAATGAAGGGTTTTCTTTGTAAGTAGGAGTGTGCGTTGCCATTCTAGAGGGGATTTCGTAAAGTCTAACTTCCGTTCCCATTTCAAAATATGTTGGGCTTTGTCAGCTGGGGCAGCACCTTCCATAAGGGAATAGTGTAAGGAAAGTGGCCTGCCCAATCTGAGCCCCTGTTGCCATCTAGCTTCCCAGATGGTGAGCTGTCGAGGTAAGGAGGGTTTGAATCCCCACCGAGACAAGAAGCTAGTAACTCTGGAGTATTCAAATTTCATGTACAAGGGTGTGGATGGAGTAATATTAAGTTGGGTGTAGGGGGAGAAAGTTGTATGGGGCGAGGTAGACCAAAGGTCCCCCACCTTCATGACACCCAGCCGAGCCCAGGCGTTCGGATGGGAGTCCGGTAAACCGGACAGAAGACCGGCTACGGAGGTAATTGGGGAAGGATGAGGGGCTACCTTAGGATTATGCCTCGGGCGGTCCCAGGCGGATAGGCATTCCTTGATAATCGGGTTAGAAACGTCTAGATTCCTTCTGCAATGAGGTGGCGTCCATATTAGGTCCCTTAGAGTAAGGTTATGTGGTAGGGAGGCTTGTTCGATAGACCTCCACTTACTATCCGAATCTTTGACACCCCATTGGGAGATATGGGTGAGCATAGCGGCATCCACATACCTAAAAATAGAGGGAGAAGCAACCCCGCTGTGCATTCTAGGGTATTGCAGAACGTTGTGGGCTACTCTAGGGGGTTTACCCTGCCAAATGTATTTAGTACAGGCGCTCTGGAACTGTACGAGTAGAGTCCTGGGTACTCTTATTGGAAGACAACGAAAGACGTACGTGAATTTAGGAAGGTAACTCATCTTTAAGGCCGCTATGCATCCTAACCAGGATACACATTTGAAGTTCCATCGTGTGGGCAAAGACCTAAGCTCGGTCAAGAGGGGTTTGAGATTATCTTCAATAATTTGGGGAAGAGAATTGGATAATTTAACACCTAGATGGGAGACGTACTTATGGCTAGGGATAAACTTATATTTTCTACATAAGCTTTTGGACACCTCCTCGGGGAACCCAGAGGTGAATAATTCAGATTTCGAGTGGTTTAATTTATAGTACGTCAAGGTTCTAAATGTCTCCAGAAGGGACAGGAGTCTCGGAATCTCTCTTGAGGGCCTGGAAAGAAACAGGGTGGTATCATCTGCGAATAGGGCTACTTTGTGAACCGTGCCGTGTAGGGTGATTCCCAAGATCTCTTTATCTGTCCTAATAGCCGCAGCCAGAGGCTCCATGGCCAGTGCAAACAGAATCGGGGATAGGGGGCAGCCCTGTCGGGTGCCATTGGAGATAGAGAAGGGAGTGGGGTCAAACCCCAACCCTCTCACTGAGGCCACTGGGGAGGAATATAGGGCCTTAATTGCCATTATAATTTGCGCAGGGAACTGGAAGTTCTCTAAGACCCGCCAAAGATATTCCCATCTGACGCGGTCAAAGGCCTTCTCAGCATCTAGAGAAAGCACCGCAATTGGCCTATTCAGTCTCTTGGCCTCTAGGAGTATGTCAAGGAGCCTCCTGGTGTTATCTGGACCCTCTCTCCCTTGATCTGGGTCAATAAGTGTTGGGAGCAACTTCGCAAGCCTGTTAGCCAAGATTTTGGCGTAGATCTTAACGTCGGTATTGATGAGCGAGATGGGTCGGTAATTAGCGCAGAGGGTAGGGTCTTTATTGGGTTTGGGAATGGTGATGATGAAGGCCTCAAGGAATTCCTTATCGAAATTCCCTGTGGTCATAGCCCTATTGAAGAATCTGGTAAGTATAGGGGCGAGTTCTTCTCGGTATGTCTTGTAGAAAATGGCCGTGAAGCCATCCGGCCCGGGGGCTTTAAGAGACTTTAGTTTTTTAATAACCAATTTAATCTCTTGATTAGTAATCGGAGTGTCAATGCACTCTTTGTGAGATGCGTCAAGGGTGGGGAGCTCGAGGGAGTGAAGAAAGGAATCTATGGTTTCCGAGGGGACTTTCCCGATCGTCGCGGAATCGCCTATATTATAGAGTTCAGAGTAGAACTCATGGAACTGTTGGCCTATCTGGGTAGGAAGTCGGACAGATCGTTCACCCCGTTCGATTTCGTGAATACGAGTAGCACCTGCACGCTGCCTAATTTTATTGGCTAGTAGAGAATCTGCTTTATTGCCTTTAGAGTACAGGAGGTGTTTCAAGCGGAGGAGATTGGATTGTGTCTTACGAAATTCCAACTGGCAGATATGCCGCCTAAGGTCTGCCACCTCAGTTTTGCTGGCAGTCGGGTTCGAAGTCCGCTGTTGGGTTTCAAGAACCCGTAGTCTGCAGTATGCTTGGGAAAGGGAGAGGCCCGCTTGTCTCTTGAGGTGAGCCTGCTTGCGAATGAAGAGGCCTTGCAGAGTAGCTTTAAACGCACCCCAGATCATGTTCTCGTTAACTTCTGGGGTATCATTGGTCTGGAGGGTGAAACAAATCTCCCTCCTGATCTCTTCCCTAAACGGGACATCCGAGAGGAGATGGTGTGGCAATCTCCAGGGGGCTCTGGTCTTGGTAGTGTGACTTGAGTCAATGTCTAGGGTGATAAGGTCATGATCTGACCACGGGCAGAGATGAATGTTCACGGAGCGGACTAGGTCTAGATCTGTGGGGTGGCAAAAAAAGTAATCTAGCCTAGAGTATGTAGCGTGTGGGTGGGAAAAGTGGGTAAAATCTTTGTCTAGAGGATGAAGGGACCTCCAAATATCAAAATAAGTGAACTGGCATATAAGTTCCCGGAATCTACGACAGGTAGGGTCGTGGCTGGAGGGGAGTCTTGTGGAGGGGCCGGTATTCCTATCTAACTTCCCATCCCATACCATGTTCAGGTCACCGGTGAGAAGAACTCTGCCTTGTTTGATCTTCTCCACATGGAGAAGGACCTTCATGAGGTACCTAGGTTGAAGTGAGTTCGGGAGATAGACCGATACAAGGGTGTATGTGACATGGTCCAGAATACATATGAGGATAAGATATCTGGCCTGAGGGTCTCTGAAGATAAAGAGGGGCTCGTAAGCTACTCTTGTGTATTAGGATGGCTACCCCTCTGGCTTTCTTAGTGAAAGAAGCCGCCTCAAATACTGGGTAGTCTTTGGAAGTGTGGAGAGGGGGGGAGTCCGCAAGCAGGTGCGTCTCCTGAAGGAAGGCTACATCTGCTCCATAGTGACGGAGAGATCGGGATAAAAGGCATCTCTTGCCCACAGTATTAAGGCCTCTGACATTATGGGTGAGGAACCTAAGAGAGGCCATTTAGGAATCTTGGGAGGGGGGGGAAGTGAGGGGTGGGGGTCGAAGATTGGTGGGAAGTGGGGATGGGGTAAGGGGTAGGAGATAGCAAGTGGAAGTAGTCCACCTATGTGGGGCCCTAGAATGGGCACCAGAAATTGGGGGGGAGTTAACCTTGCCTGAGAGGCAGAGGGACTAGTGCAAGCAGCCCCGCTCAACTTTAAGAAAGGCACAAAGTAACTAATTAACCTTATACATCTACTCAAACTCTAACCAGATTTAGTTACAGTAATATTAAACATGTAAACAAATAACAGAGTATGAACATGCCAATGGTATTGAAATGTAACTCAGCGACCTCAAGTGGGTGAGGCCTGAGGCCTTAGAGCGTGGTCAGGGGGGTTTGGTTTTGAACGCTTTGGTCTCTGTTCTTTAACAGACCATTCAGGTGCTGTGACCCTCAGTCTGGAGCGAGACTCCTGCTGGTTGCTGGGGGCGGCTTGAAGGCCCCAGTTAGCTAATAGAGTGCCTCCCATAGAAGGTGAGGAGACTGTGTGGGTTTGATTATCCTTGGTCACGATCAGTTTAGTGGGGAATCCCCATCTATATTTGATCCCTGCTTTCCTCAGCTGAGTAGTAATCGGGGCATAGAGCTTTCGCTGTTGCAGAGTATGTGAGGAGAGGTCCGGTAGGAGTTGGATGTCTTTAAGGTTATCAGGTAAAGTAGGTTTGTTGTATGCTGCCTGCATCAACCGGTCTTTAAAGGTGAAGTGGTGAAAGCAGACGACCACATCTCTCGGCCTATCTGATGAAACTGAACGTGGCCGGAGAGCCCTGTGGGCCCTATCCATAGCATGCATGTTGCCCTCGAGTGGGCCCAAGTATGCGGTGAACAGAGATATGAGAAATTCCTGCAAACCACCTGTGGTTACCGTCTCAGGGATGCCTCTGAACCTGATATTGTTCCTCCTAGCTCTGTCCTCCACATCTGCTAGCTTCAGTTCAAGTTGGGATATTTGTTCGGCCAGGTTTTCTGCGTAAGCTAGGAGGTTCGAATTGTCAGTAGCCAAATCGTCTTGTTGCCGTTCGAGAGAATCGACCCTATCCCCTATTTCTTGGATTTCCTTTTTAAGTTCAGCCGAACTTCTCTGGATCTCAGCAGTGATAGACTTGGTCTGAGCTGCGAGGAGTTTCTGAAGAGTGCTTTCGGTGATGTAGTGGTTAAGATGAGCGACAGACTGAGAGCTTGACTGAGAACCCTCATCTTGAGATTCTGGATCACTAATGTCCTTGCTCACTGAGGAGGGTTTCTTGCGTGGTTGAGAAAAATGGTCAAGGACAGTCTGCTTTGAGGCCGCCTGGGACTTGGTGTTTTTTCTAGCTGAGTGTGACATATTTGGTGATGACAGGAGACCAAGAAGTGTATCAGTATGAGGGAGAGGAGATCCTCCCTAACCACGTACCCACAGAGGAGTCGTTAAACCCCTGGACTAAACACAAGGATAAAAAAGGATTAAGCTTCAACACCTGATTAATACATTAGTAATAAATGTTACACTGTGAGAGCGGGGCCAGCACAGCCCTCGTAATGAATTACACCTAGTACATAGTATTAAACCTCTACTTTAGTGATAGAGGAGGCCCAGCTAGTGGACTGTGTGTCAGTTATTGCGGCGGTTCCCAAGAGCACCCACGCGCCTCGGGAAAGGAGGATACGACCATGCAGAAGGGGAAAGGGTAGTGGAAGTGACCAGCCCAGACAAGCTGGGTCGGAAAGGGAGAAGCGCGGGGGGGGACCAAGGCAGCCAATCTCGTGTAGTGAGACCAGAAAATACACTTCTATAACACAATACAGGATAAATGATAATTAGCAGACACCACCTAGGATATATGTATTTTCTAAAAAATATCTAAGATCTCTGCGTTAGGTGACACCTAAAATGAGAAGGAAAGGTAGTATGGTTAGGCAGGCAATACAACAAGATAACACTCCACTTTGGGGTGGAGGCCCAAAGACACAGGTGCTGACGCAGCAGCTAGTAATGCAAACTAAATAGTCAGATTGTAAGTTTTATGTGTCTAGGGGATACAGGAGTCTAAGCTGAGGTATTTGAGTCTCTAAATCAGCAAAATTTGTTCCCTATCACAGTGGCTTTATCTCTAGTTCTAAACTCAGCAAAACAGCCCCAGACACAACAGGTAAGTTATGGATCAAGTAGCCTCTCCATGTACAGACACAGTTCACAATCAGCAAGAGATCTGATTACAGGGCAGGTACAGTTTATAGTCCCGGACTATGTGGATAGGTGATAAGTAGGGAAATGGCACAGTCTCCTAGGTGCGCAGATCTTTGCCTTCTGGATGAGCCTATCACTGCTGCTGGTTATGAGAGAGGGTCCAAGAGTTCCACAATGGGCACTGTCTCAAAGGGTGAGACCTAGGGGGGCCAATGCTCACCAGTAGGCACTAGTGAAGATAGTCAACCAAATTTTCAGCAGTATTGGGACAAAGGGTAAGGCTGGGATGTTTCTCCCTCCCGGTGACAGAGATATATGTGAACGGCACCTCTGCCAAAAGTGAGGTGGTTGATAAACAGTGAGGGTTACTTTATTATGTGACAGGCTCAGTATTACCTATTCTGGCATGTTTGCGTAAGCAGGTATGGTAAGAATAAGTTTATCTGAAAATGTCTTATTCCCTATAGTCTAAATTGTCTTCACTGAGTACCGGGGATTAGGCAGCAGGGTTAGTTGTATGAGTGAGTGTTACGTGCACAAGGCACTCTTACCCTGGTTCGTCCCGGGCCTACAGCAGGAGAAGGAGGTGCGGGAGGCCGCAAGATGGCGGATATTCGCGCCCTGAAGGTTATGGCGCACTTCTAGATTTTTGCTCCCCTTCGGGTCCCCACCTCGGGCTAGTGATGACCACAGGTTGCGGATCAAGGTGAATGAGGAGTCGGCCTAGAGCAAAGGCCCAGATCAGTTCCTCCTAGCGTGAGTCGCCGCTTGATGCCTCACGTCTGAGTCCTGGAGTGGCTGCAATCTGATCCGGAGCCCCGGCCCTCCGGTCAGTCGCAGCAAGGCGAGATATGCCAATCAAGCGAGCGGGTACGTAGCCCAGGTATTCCGGGTGGGGACACCGTTCGTGTCGGCTTCTTATGCGCTCCATGCCCTTGCGTCCAGGGCCACGGGCTAGTGGGTTGATCCGGCCAGAATCTGCCTCTGCAGGTTGTCCTCAGGGTAAGCCTCTGACCTCCGGGAAAGGCACAAGGTCTCCAGAAATGCCCCGGAGCGGAGCCCCGACCCTCCGGGGACTTACGGGTTAGCGCCAATGAGCTATATAAGACTTCTCAGAGTCCAGCCGCCTCTCACACTTCTCACGTTGGTAATGGGGCCTGCAGGTTTACACTCGACTCTGGCGGTCTTTTTATTTTATCCTTTTGCCACTTGGTGTAAATAGGCTTCTGGGAGTCAGGAATGGTGTGATTTTTCCTTCTGTTAGAAAGTTTGAGCAACTAAATATTACTTTTAAGGCAAAAACAGGGAGAGCTCACAGCTTGTGCTGCCATCCTGGTAGGCTCAAACTGATTTCCAAAACCGTTGAAAACCACCTCTTGGCTCAGAGCATTTTTTAAAGTTTTTCACAGTTAGACAGTACTAGTTCATGTGTGTCATATAGATAACATTGTGCTCACTCCCATGGAATTATTTAGGAGTCTGCACTGATTGGCTAAACTGCATGTCTGTCAAAAGCACTGAGGTAAGGGGGCAGTCTGCAGAGGCTTAGATACAAGGTAATCACAGAGTTAATATGTGTATAAATAGAACAGTGTTGGTTATGCAAAACTGGGGAATGGGTGATAAAGGGATTATCTATCTTTTTAAACAATCAAAATTCTGGAGTAGACTGTCCCTTTAATAGAGTAAAAGCTTGGTTACTTATTCAGAATCTCCCATTGAAATTATGGTACCAGGATTGGTTGCATATTATCTGATCAATATCATTTGACTCATGCGAGATTAATTTTTTTTTATATAGAGGGATGCCCAATTAGCATAAAACAAGCCACATGTGAGTTAGCCAATATGGTTTTTTAATAGATTAAATGCTCGGTTACTTATTCAGAATCTCCCATTGAAATGCATAGAAATTAGGGTACCAGGTTTGGTGCCATATTTTATGATCAATATCATTTGGCTCAGGCTAGATTTATTTTTTTTATATAGAGGGATGCCCAATTAGAATAAAACAAGCCAAATGTGAGTGAGACAAAATGGTTTTAATATCATTTGGCTCAGGCTAGATTGATTTTTTTTTTTTATATAGAGAGATACCCAATTAGTATAAAACAAGCCAAATATGAGTGAACCAAGATAGTTTTAATAGAGTAAAAGTTTGGTTACTTATTCAGAATCTCCCATTGAAATGCATTGAAATTATGGTACCAAGATTAGTGGCATACTATCTGATCAATATCATGTGGCTCAGGCTAGATTGATTCTTTTTATATAGAGGGATGCACAATTAGTATAAAACAAGCCAAATGTGAGTGAGCCAAGATGGGTTTAATAGATTAAATGCTTGGTTACTTTGCAGAATTTCCCTTTGAAATGCATGGATGCTAGGGTGCCAGGTTTGATGCCATTTTATATGATAAATATTATTTGGCTCATGCTAGATTGATATTTTTTATATAAAGGTAGGCCCAATTAGCATAAAACAAGCCACATGTGAGTGAGCCAAGATGGTTTTAATAGAGTAAAAGCTTGGTTACTTATTCAGAATTGTCCATTGTAATACATGGATGCTAAGGTGCCAAGTTTGTTGCCATTTGGCTCAACCTTATTTTAACTTTTTTATATAGAGGGATACCCAATTAGTATAAAACAAGCCAAATGTGAGTGAGCCAAGACAGAGTAAAAGCTTGGTTCCTTATTCAGAATTTCCCATTGAAATGAATGGAAATTATGGTGCCAGATTTCATGATTAATATCATATTAACTTTGCTAATTGTTGTTTAATAAATAATTACTTTCATGAACAAGAAGCTAACCTGAATAGGATGCTGGGTGAATAGTAAGCTAACTTCAATCTTCGAATAAGAAGCTGGCCGAATAAGGAGCGAACTCCAGCATTCGAATAACAAGCTGGCCGAATAAGGAGCTAACTTCAGCATTTGAATAAGAAGCTGGCCGAATAAGGAGCTAAATTCAGCATTCGAATAAGAAGCTGGCCGAATAAGGAGCTAACTTCAGCATTCGAATAAAAAGCTGGCCGAATAAGGAGCTAACTTCAGCATTCAAATAAGAAGCTGGCTGAATAAGGAGCTAACTTCAGCATTCAAATAAGAAGCTAATAATGGTGTATGATTCTGCACATACTGCAGAACTATATAACATTATTTTGTATGTTTACTGTCCCTTTAAATTCCAGCAGCAAATTGCTGTTCACCAGTGGAGAACTTGGGTGGACAGGAGTGTGTACGCACGCCTTACTAGGTGCAAGAAGGTTTTTCAATTTTTTTCCTTTCCTAAAAGTTACCAAAGGTTTATCTGCCAACTTCATTCCCAAAATAGGGTCCATTTTTTAAATGACCCAATGTTTCTTCAGAGTCTGCTGAATAGTAGTGGCACCTTCATTATATTTAGTAATACATCTTGGTGTGTTAAAATCAAGACCTCCTTCGACTATGTTTTTTGGATTTATTGAGTAGTTCTAACCTATTACTGTTGAGGGCCCTATCATTAGCTGTCTCTAATAGTTCTTTTTTATATCCCTTATCTGAATTTTTTTTATCAAGGATAGCTGCTTCAGAAATGAAGTTGGACATTTGGCTACAATTTTTGCGTAAACGGAGATATTGTCCATATGGTATGTTTGAAATCCAACATTTTTTGTGTCCACTAGTAGCTTCAATATAGCTATTCATATCATTAGGCTTTCTAAAGTTACTCACAGCTATCTGATTATTACATTGCTGTTCCCCTAATTTGTTTAAATAATTTTTTCTCAAACAAAAAAACATAATTTATGTAAGAACTTACCTGATAAATTCATTTCTTTCATATTGGCAAGAGTCCATGAGCTAGTGACGTATGGGATATATCTGTTAAGAAAAAGCAACAAGAAAGAGGCGCCAATGGTGCGGATCAATGGAGGTTTTGGTATACCAAACGTATGTGAACACTAGGTACTCACAATAAGAGGAGGCACTCAGTAGTGCCGGTAGACACAGGCTGGGTTTTAACAGCAATCCAGCTGGCTGGACAAGGAAGCAGCTCTCTATCAGCATCCAATAGGAGGAAATCTAAAAAGTGTAAGCAGGGATAGAGGCGCCAATGGTGCAGGTAAATGGTGGTACAGATAGCAATAATAGCCCAATATACACAGAGTACTCACATTTATTGAAGGCACTCACTTGTACCTATAGAGACGGGCTGGATTTTAACAGCAATCCAGCTGGCTGATCCAAGGTGGAATGGCTGGTTCGTGGGTGTCAGAGTGCAGATACTCTAAAGTGGCATAGCAAAGCAGTACCATACATAACACAGAGTGGATTTATATAAAAAAATGGATTTATTTAAAACATATAAAAAGGGTTACCACTCATCACAGTGTTAAAAAAGTAATTGATACATCAGGAATACATGCAACGCGTTTCTCAGTTAAAACTGTTTCCTCAGGCCTGAGTTTTAACTGAGAAAAGTGTTATGTATGGTACTGCTTTGCTATGCCACTTTAGAGTATCTGCACTCTGACACCCACGAACCAGCCATTCCACCTTGGATCAGCCAGCTGGATTGCTGTTAAAATCCAGCCTGTCTCTATAGGTACAAGTGAGTGCCTTCAATAAATGTGAGTACTCTGTGTATATTGGGCTATTATTGCTATCTGTACCACCATTTACCTGCACCATTGGCGCCTCTATCCCTGCTTACACGTATGGGATATACATTCCTACCAGGAGGGGCAAAGTTTCCCAAACCTCAAAATGCCTATAAATACACCCCTCACCACACCCACAATTCAGTTTAACGAATAGCCAAGAAGTGGGGTGATAAGAAAGGAGCGAAAGTATCAAACAAGGAATTGGAATAATTGTGCTTTATACAAAAAAAATCATAAACCACCACAAAAAAGGATGGGCCTCATGGACTCTTGCCAATATGAAAGAAATTAATTTATCAGGTAAGTTCTTACATAAATGATGTTTTCTTTCATGTAATTGGCAAGAGTCCATGAGCTAGTGACGTATGGGATAGCAGATACCCAAGATGTGGAACTTCCACGCAAGAGTCCCTAGAGAGGGAGGGATAAAATAAAGACAGCCAATTCCGCTGAAAAAACAATCCACAACCCAAATCAAAAAGTTTTAATCTTTATAATGAAAAAAACTGAAATTATAAGCAGAAGAATCAAACTGAAACAGCTGCCTGAAGTACTTTTCTACCAAAAACTGCTTCTGAGGAAGAAAAAACATCAAAATGGTAGAATTTAGTAAAAGTATGCAAAGAAGACCAAGTTGCTGCTTTGCAAATCTGATCAACAGAAGCTTCATTCTTAAAAGCCCAGGAAGTAGAAACTGACCTAGTAGAATGAGCCGTAATCCTCTGAGGAGGGGATTTACCCGACTCCACATAAGCATGATGAATCAAAAGCTTTAACCAAGACGCCAAAGAAATGGCAGAAGCCTTCTGACCTTTCCTAGAACCAGAAAAGATAACAAATAGACTAGAAGTCTTTCTGAAATCTTTAGTATCTTCAACATAATATTTCAAAGCTCTTACTACATCCAAAGAATGTAAAGATCTCTCCAGAGAATTCTTAGGATTAGGACACAACGAAGGGACAACAATTTCTCTACTAATGTTGTTAGAATTCACAACTTTAAGTAAAAATTTAAATGAAGTCCGCAAAACCGCCTTATCCGGATGAAAAATCAAAAAAGGAGACTCACAAGAAAGAGCAGACCAAGAAAGTAATTTAATGTCCAGAGAATGCATAGGCTCAAACGGAGGAGCCTGTAAAGCCCTCAAAACCAAATTAAGACTCCAAGGAGGAGAGATTGACTTAATGACAGGCTTGATACGAACCAAAGCCTGTACAAAACAATGAATATCAGGAAGATTAGCAATTTTTCTGTGAAACAGAACAGAAAGAGCAGAGATTTGTCCTTTCAAGGAACTTGCAGACAAACCCTTATCCAAACCATCCTGAAGAAACTGAATTCTAGGAATTCTAAAAGAATGCCAAGAGAATCTATGAGAAGAACACCAAGAAATGTAAGTCTTCCAAACTCTGTAATAAATCTTTCTAGACACAAATTTACGAGCCTGTAACATAGTATTAATCACTGAGTCAGAGAAACCTCTATGACTAAGTATTAAGCGTTCAATCTCCATACCTTCAAATTTAATGATTTGAGATCCTGATGGAAAAATGGGCCTTGAGATAGAATGTCTGGCCTTAACGGAAGTGTCCAAGGTTGGCAACTGGCCATCCGAACGAGATCCACATACCAAAACCTGTGTGGCCATGCTGGAGCCACCAGCAGTACAAACGAACGCTCCATTAGGATTTTGGAAATCACTCTTGGAAGAAGAACTAGAGGCGGAAAGATATAAGCAGGTTGATAATTCCAAGGAAGTGACAACGCATCCACCGCTTCCGCCTGAGGATCCCTGGATCTGGACAGATACCTGGGAAGTTTCTTGTTTAGATGAGAAGCCATCAGATCTATTTCTGGAAGTCCCCAGATTTGAACAATCTGAAGAAATACCTCTGGGTGAAGAGACCATTCGCCCGGATGTAACGTCTGGCGACTGAGATAATCCGCTTCCCAATTGTCTATACCTGGGATGTGAACCGCAGAGATTAGACAGGAGCTGGATTCCGCCCATACAAGTATCCCAGATACTTCTTTCATAGCCTGAGGACTGTGAGTCCCAATCTTGATGATTGACATATGCCACTGTTGTGACATTGTCTGTCTGAAAACAAATAAACGATTCTCTCTTCAGAAGAGGCCAGAACTGAAGAGCTCTGAAAATCGCACGGAGTTCCAAAATGTTGATTGGTAATCTCGTCTCCTGAGATTCCCAAACCCCTTGCGCTGTCAGAGATCCCCATACAGCTCCCCAACCTGAAAGACTCGCATCTGTTGAGATCACAGTCCAGGTTGGACGAACAAAGGAGGACCCTTGAACTAAACGATGGTGATCCAAACACCAAGTCAGAGAAGATCGAACATTGGGATTTAAGGATATTAATTGTGATATCTTTGTATAATCCCTGCACCATTGGTTCAGCATACAAAGCTGGAGAGGTCTTCCATGCACAAGGCTACCGAAGGGAATGATTGAGACTGAAGGTTTCGACAAGCTGAAACCAATTTCAGATGTCTCTTTTCTGTTAGAGACAAAGCCATGGACACTGAATCTATTTGGAAACCCAAAAAGGTTACTCTTGTCTGAGGAATCAAGGAACTCTTTGGTAAATTGATCCTCCAACCATGTCTTTGAAGAAACAACACAAGTTGATTTGTTTGAGATTCTGCAGAATGTAAAGACTGAGCAAGTACCAAGATATCGTCCAAATAAGGAAATACCGCAATACCCTGCTTTCTGATTACAGAGAGAAGGGCACCGAGAACTTTTGAAAAGATCATTGGAGCTGTTGCTAGGCCAAAAGGAAGAGCAACAAACTGATAATGCTTGTCTAGAAAAGTGAATCTCAGGAACTGATAGTGGTCCGGATGAATTGGAATATGAAGATATGCATCCTGTAAGTCTATTGTGGACAAATAATGCCCTTGCTGAACAAAAGGCAGAATAGTCCTTATAGTCACCATTTTGAATGTTGGTATCCTTACATAACGATTCAATATTTTTAGATCCAGAACTGGTCTGAAAGAATTCTCCTTCTTTGGTACAATGAACAGATTTGAGTAAAACCCCAGGCCCCGTTCCAGATCTGGAACTGGCACAATTACCCCAGCTGACTCCAGGTCTGAAACACATTTCAGAAACGCCTGAGCCTTTACTGGGTTTAATGGAATGCGTGAGAGAAAAAAAATCTTCTCACAGGTGGTCTTACCTTGAAACCTATTCTGTACCCTTGAGAAACAATGTTCTGAATCCAAAGATTTTGAATCGAATTGATTCAAACATCTTTGAAAAATTGTAACCTGCCCCCTACCAGCTGTGCTGGAATGAGGGCCGCACCTTCATGCGGACTTGGGAGCTGGTTTTGATTTTCTAAAAGGCTTAGATTTATTCCAGACTGGAGGTTTCCTAACGTAAACTGTTCCTTTAGGGGAAGGGTCAGGCTTCTGTTCCTTATTCTGACGAAAGGAACGAAAACGATTAGCAGCCCTATATTTACCCTTAGATTTTTTATCCTGAGGCAAAAACGAACCCTTCCCCCCAGTAACAGTTGAAATTATAGAATCCAACTGAGAACCAAATAATTTATTACCTTAGAAAGAAAGAGAAAGCAACGTTGACTTAGAAGTCATATCTGCATTCCAAGACTTAAGCCATAAAGCTCTTCTAGCTAAAATAGCTAAAGACATATACCTGACATCAATTCTAATGATATCAAAAATGGCATCACAAACAAAGTTTTTAGCATGTTGAAGAAGTTTAACAATGCTATAAGCATTATGGTCTGACACTTGTTGCGCTAAAGCCTCCAACCAGAAGGTGGAAGCCGCAGCAACATCAGCCAAAGAAATAGCAGGTCTAAGAAGATTACCTGAACATAAATAAGCCTTCCTTAGAAAGGATTCAAGCTTCCTATCTAAAGGATCCTTAAAAGAAGTACTATCTGCCGTAGGAATAGTAGTACGTTTATCAAGAGTAGAGATAGCCCCATCAACTTTGGGGATATTTTCCCAAAACTCTAATCTATCAGACGGCAAAGGGTACAATTTCTTAAACCTTGGAGAAGGAGTAAATGAAGTACCCAGACTATTCCATTCCCTAGAAATTACTTCTGAAATAGCATCAGGAACTGGAAAAACTTCTGGAATAACTACATGAGGTTTAAAAACTGAATTTAAACGTTTAGTAGTTTTAATATCAAGAGGACTAGACTCCTCCATATCTAATGCAATCAACACTTCTTTAAGTAAAGAACGAATAAACTCCATCTTAAATAAATATGAAGATTTATCAGTGTCAATATCTGAGGCAGAATCTTCTGAACCAGAGAGATCCTCATCAGAAATAGATAAGTCATTTAAAAATTCATCTGAAATATGAGAAGTTTTAAAAGACCTTTTACGTTTACTGGAAGGAGGAAAAACAGACAGAGCCTTCCTAATAGAATTAGAAACAAATTCTCTTACATTAACAGGAACATCCTGAACATTAGATGTTGAAGGAAAAACAACAGGTAATGGATTATTACTAAATGAGACATTATCTGCATTAGAAAGTTTATCACGACAACTAACACAAACTACAGCCGGAGGAACAGTTACCAAAAGTTTACAACAAATGCACTTAGCTTTGGTAGAACCAACATTAGGCAGCGTCTTTCCAGAAGTAGATTCTGATCCAGGGTCAGGTTGTGACATCTTGCAATATGTAATAGAAAAAACAAAATATAAAGCAAAATTATCAAATTCCTTAAATGACAGTTTCAGGAATGGGAAAAAATGCAAAACAAACAAGCCTCTAGCAATCAGAAGCAACAAAAAAATGAGACTGAAATAATGTGAAAAAACTGGCGCCAAGTATGACGCCCACATTTTTTGGCGCCAAGTATGACGCCCACATTGTTTGGCGCTAAAAACGACGCCCACATTTTTTGGCGCAAAAAAAACGTCTGTAACACACATGCGTCAAAAATGACGCAACCACGTGAAAACTTCCGGCGTCAACTATGGCGCCGGAAATGACGAAATTTTGCACCAAAAAAGGTCGCGACAAAAATGACGCAATAAATTGAAGCATTTTCTGCCCCTGCGAGCCTAACAGCCCGCAAGGAAAAAAGTCAATTTGAAATTTTTAAGGTAAGAAAAAATATTTATTCATATGCATTTTCCCAAAAAATGAAACTGACAGTCTGAAAGAAGGAATACTGATTATCCTGAATCAAGGCAAATATAAGTTTAAAACATATATTTAAAACTTTACATATAAAGTGCCCAACCATAGCTTTGAGTGTCATAAATAGAAATAAGATTTACTTACCCCAAGACACTCATCTACATATAGTAGATAGCCAAACCAGTACTGAAACGAGAATCAGTAGAGGTAATGGTATATAAGAGTATATCATCGATCTGAAAAGGGAGGTAGGAGAAGAAATCTCTACGACCGATAACAGAGAACCTATGAATTAGATCCCCTAGAGGAAGACCATGGTATTCAAATAGGCAATACTCTCTTCACATCCCTCTGACATTCACTGCACTCTGAGAGGAAAACCGGGATTCAGCCTGCTGCGAAGCGCATTTCAACGTAGAAATCTAGCACAAACTTACTTCACCACCTCCATGGGAGGCAAAGTTTGTAAAACTGAATTGTGGGTGTGGTGAGGGGTGTATTTATAGGCATTTTGAGGTTTGGGAAACTTTGCCCCTCCTGGTAGGAATGTATATCCCATACGTCACTAGCTTACATGAAAGAAATTTTGTTTTCTTTCTTAAGACACAGTGAGTCCACGGAATCAGCAATTACTGTTGGGAATCAATACCCAAGATAAAGGACACAGATGATTAGGGAGGGACAAGACAGGTAACCTAAACAGAAGGCACCACTGCTTGAAGAACCTTTCTCCCAAAAGAAGCCTCAGCTGAGGCAAAAGTATCAAATTGATAGAATTTAGGAAAAGTGTGCAAAGAAAACCAAGTCGCAGCCTTGCAAATCTGCTCTACAGAGGCCTCATCCTTGAAGGCCCAAGAAGAAGAAACAGCCCTAGTGGAATGAGCTGTGATTCTCTCAGGAGGCTGCTGTCCAGCAGTCTCATAAGCCAAATTAATAATACTTCTCAACCAGAGAGAAAGAGAAGTGGCAGTAGCTTTCTGACCTTTGCATTTTCCAGAAAATGCAGAAAACTGACGAAAATCCTTAGTCGTCTGCAAATAGAATTTAAGAGCCTGCACGACAACTAAGTTGTGCAACAAATGTTCTTTATGAGAAGAAGGATTAGGACAGAGAGAAGGAACAACCATTTCCTGATTAATATTTCTATCCGAAACAACCTTAGCTTTGGTACGAAGAACTGCCTTATCTGCATGAAATATGAGATAAGGAGAGTCGCACTGCAAAAGCTGAGAGTTCAGAAACCCTCCGAGCAGAAGAAATAGCAGTAAAAAACAAAATCTTCCAAGATAATAACTTAATATCTATGGAAAGCATTGGTTCAAACAGAGCCTGTTGCAAAACTTTAAGAACAAAGTTAAGGCTCCAAGGTGGAGCAACAGATTTAAACACAGGCCTGATTCTGACCAAGGCGTGACAAAAGGATTGAACATCCGGCACGTCAGCCAGACGCTTGTGCAACAAAATAGATAAAGCAGAGATCTGACCCTTGAGGGTACTGATAGACAACCCCTTCTCCAGGCCTTCCTGGAGAAAAGACAAAAATTATTGGGATCCTGACCCTACTCCAAGAATATCCCTTAGACTCACACCAATAAAGATATTTACGCCATATCTCATGGTAAATCTTTCTAGTGACAGGGTTACAAGCCTGAATCATGGTCTCAATGATCGAATCGGAAAATCCACGCTTAGCTAAAATCAAGCGTTCAATCTCCAAGCAGCCAGCTTCAGAGAAACAAGATTTGAATGAAGAGCCCCTGAATTAGAAGATCCTTCCTCAGAGGGAGTCTCCACTGAGGTAGAGATGACATTTCTACTAGATCTGCATACCAGATCCTGCGAGACCACGCAGGAGATATTAGAATCACCAACGCTCTCTCCTGCTTGATCCGAGCAATGACTTGTGGAAGGAGAGCAAACAGAGGAAACAGATATGCCAACCTTAAGTTCCAAGGAACTGCAAGAGCATCTGTCAGAAAGGCCTGAGGATCTCTCGACCTCGAACCATACTTTGGCGTTCTGATGAGACGCCATCAGATCCAATTCCGGTAACCCCCATTTGGTTGTTAACCTGGAGAACACTTCCGGATGGAGTTCCCACTCCCCAGGATGAAAAGTCTGTCTGCTCAGTAAATTCGCTTCCCAATTGTCCACTCCTGGGATGAGGATGGCAGATAGACAGCAATTGTGAGCCTCCGCCCACTGAATGATTCTCCCCACCTCCTTCATGGCTAAGGAACTCAAGAGTTTCCCCCTGGTGGTTGATGTAAGCCACTGAGGTTATGTTGTCTGACTGGAACCTGATAAACCGGGCTAGAGCCAGTTGAGGCCAAGCCATCAATGCATTGAAGATCGCTATTAAATATGTTTATGGGGAGAGCAGATTCCTCCTGAGACCAAAGTCCCTGCACCTTCAACGAGTCCCAGACTGCTCCCCAACCCATCAGGCTGGCGTCCGTGGTCACAATTGCCCAAGAGAGTCAATGAAAGCATGTTAGATGCTATTGAGACAGCCACCACGGCAGGGAGTCTATTGTTGATTGATCAGAACTATCCTCTGAGATAGGTCTACATAATCCCTGTTCCATTGACCGAGCATGCATAGCTGTAGGGGTCTCAAATAGAACCGAGCAAAGGGCACTATTATCCATAAAAAAGCCACCATTAAACCAATTACCTCCTTACATTGTGCCACTAATGGTCGTACCGCAGCCGGGAAACGGATAGGCAGGCGGAAATAATTTCCGTCAGGAATATTTTTATTGATAGGGAATCTATAATGATCACTCTTGTAGCCGGAACAAGAGAACTTTTCTCCAAATTGACCTTCTAACCGTGGGAACAAAGAAAAGACAAGATCTCTGTATGAGATTTTGCTAGTTGAAAAGATGGCACCTGAACCAGGATGTTGTCCAGATAAGGTGCCACTGAAATTCCCCGGGACCGAATTACAGAGCTCCCAGGACCTTTGAGAAAATTCTGGGAGCTGTGGCGAGGCCAAATGGAAGTGCTAAAAATTTAAAGTGTTTGTCCAGATAGGCAAATCTCAGAAATTTGTGGTGATCCCTGTGAATGGAACCATGCAGGTACGCATCCTTCAGGTCTATGGTCGTCATGAATTGACCCTCCTGAACCAGAGGAAGAATGGAACGAATAGTCTCCATCTTGAAGGACGGCACTCATAGAAATGTGTTGAGGAGCTTTAGATATAGAATAGACCTGAAAGTTCCTTCTTTTTTGGGCACCACAAACAGGTTGGAGTAGAACCTGAGACCCTGTTCCTGTATTGGAACTGAAACTATCACTCCCAAGAGGGAAAGATCCTGTATACATTTAAAGAATGCCCCTCTTTTTATCTGGTCTACAGATAATATTGAGAGGTGGAACCTGCCCCTGGGAGGAAACATTTTGAACTCTAACTTGTAACCCTGGGAAACTATGTCCACTGCCCACAGGTCTGGGAAAATCTCGTTCCTAAACTGAGGGTCTGCCCCCCACATCATTCAATCCTGAATCAGGGGCAGATGCATCATGCTGACTTAGATTCAGCTGTGGGTTTCTTAGATTGCTTCACCTTGTTCCAAGACTGACTGGGCTTCCAAGAAGGTTTGGATTGCTCCTGCTTTGTAGGGGTGGGGGAAGACTTACCTCTGAAGTTACGAAAGGAACGAAAATTACTCTGACAACCTTTCGATTTGTTTTACTTGAGGCAGAAAGGATCCTTTACCACCCGTGATATCGGAAATAATTTCTACCAACGCTTGCCTAAACAAGGTCTTTCCCTTGTAAGGGATTGTCAAAAGCTTAGATTTAGATGAAACATCTGCTGACCAAGATATAAGCCATAGCGCTCTACGCGCTAAAATTGCAAAGCCAGATATTTTGGCTTCCAAATTAATGACCTGGAAAGAGGCGTCAGTTATAAATGAATTGGCTAACATGAGAGCCATTATCCTATCCTGTATCTCATCCAAAGGAGTCTTAGCTTGGAGGGACTCTGACAAAGCATCAAATAGGTTGCCGCACTTGTTACTGTAGCAATACACACCGCCGTTTGCCATTGTAAAACCCTGATGAATATACATCTTCTGTAAGAAAGCCTCCAGATTCTTATCCATAGGGTCCATCAAAAACTATCCTCAATAGGAATAATAGTCCTCTTGGCCAGTGTAGAAATCGCCCCTTCCACCTTGGGAACCATCTGCCACGACTCCTTGATGGAGTACGCCACTTGGAACATTTTCCTAAAAACTAGAGAGGGAGAAAAGGGAATTCCTGGTCTCTGCAATTCCCGGGCAATAATCTCCATAGCACGGTCTGGCACTGGAAACACCTCCCCAGGGGAGGGAACATCAAAGTATCTATTTAATTTGCTAGACCTTTTTAGGATTGACAACGACAGGAGTATCAGAGTCATCCAAAGTAGCTAAAACCTCCTTTAATAAAACACGAAGGTGTTCCAGCTTAAATCTGAAGGAAACCACTTCAGCATCAGAAGGAATTATACTATCCAAATCTAAGATTTCACCCTCAGAGGCTACCAAAGTATCCTCCTCTTCCGACTTATGGGAAAGAGCAACCTGGTTAGCCTGAACAGGATATGATACCTTACTTTCTGATTCTATAATCTTCCTCTTACATCTCTCCTGCAGCATGGGGATGGCCGCTAGCACCTCAGATACCACCGAGGATACCTGGGCCGCAATTTCAGCCTTCAAATACACTCCATCAGGAGCTTGAAAGGAACCGCAGGGCACTGCATGTGACGATAATACAGTCTGGGACACGTGTAGAAGAGGCTGTGGCACTGCCTGAACAGCATCAACTTAAGAGAATGGTGTCTCAGAATCAACCAGTCTGTGTTTGTACATTAGAGTTCTTTCAATACAAGAACTCTAAAAAGGTAAAGGGGGTTCAACTTGGGCATTCAAGCAAAGTATGCGCTCTATAGCAGGCATAGACTCCAAGTCCATCTTGCAAAAAAAAGAATCACAATCTCTTTTTTTAAAATTTGTTACCGTCTCTTTAAGGCTATCGTTAACTAGAACAGTCCTAAATACTTATTTATAATGAAGCTCTTTATGGCAATATCACCCCAATAAAAAAGGTTTATAAACTAGGAAAAAAACCTTATGAGCACCCTCTACACCTCAGCGCTAAGCTACGGTGCCTACCTGCTCCTCTTGCAACGAAGCGACGATTAGTGAGAAACCCTCCGATATCTAAGGAAAACGAAGCAGCTCTGCAGTGAGTGGGAGGATTGAAGAAGCCGTTAGATTCAATGGAGAATGCTGCCAAAGTGAAAGCGCACGCTGTGCCTGAAGAGAGAAGTCACGCACCCTTTAGTGACGTCATCGACCACTCCGTGTACAGCCGCAAAAGTTCTAAAGAAAAAAACTGCACTAATTGTCCCCAAAAAAATAGCGACTGCACCTATAAGCAGTCTAACTACTGAGCCACCTATGATGTGTAAAAACACTAATTCTCTAGGACTCCAACGTCCTTGTACCACCACACAATAACCTGCAACCTGCCTAGGAAATCCTGATTCTCAGGAATAAAATATCCCCCAATATGGTGCAGCATATTTCCATTAGAAAGTAAAACGGCACGTACCTGCATCCTTGACTGTTCCGGCAGGAGGACAGCTCACCTGGCATGAGAGGAAGCTGCTCCTCACAGAGACCTGTGGATGGAAGAAGGAACAGAGTAAGCCTACTCTGGCATTCTATTTGAGGGCAGCAATCTGTCAGGAAAACACAGTGAGGCCCACCCCACAAGTTCCTAACTGCTTGAAAGCTACCACAGCCCTACTGAAGAGACTAACGTGGAATACAGCTAAACCCAGCTTATCAGGGAAGATCAGAGCAAACCTGCTCAGGCTTCCAAAATAACAACATTTTGATAGAATTCTTAAACAGACACCTAAACTTCACCTCCTCCTTGCACTGAAGGCAAAGAGAATGACTGGGGGTTGTGGGAAGGGAAGTGAGACTTAAGAGCTTTGCTGTGGTGCTCTTTGCCTCCTTCTGCTGGCCAGGAGTGATATTCCCAACAGTAATTGCCGATTCAGTGGACTCACCGTGTCTTAAGGCAGAAATAATTTATTTTTCGTTTATAATTCAGATAAAGCAGAGAGAACCCCCCCAATTTACTTATTTTGTCAAATATACTTGTTGAAGAACATACCTAGGTAGGTTGCATGTGCTCCTTAATGTACAAACACTGTTAAAATAATTCCTGTAAAACTGCTGCCTTATAGTGCTCCAGGTGTGTGCATGCTAGCTACCTAGGTATGCACTTCAAAAGTAAATTAGAAAACTGTATCTGAATGATGAAAGAAAAATGTTGGGTTTCAGATGACTTTAAGACCGATAGAATTTTGTTTAAAGTTTGGCACTTACATAGTTTCTAGAGAGGCATGAAAGAGAGTAATCCATATTCCCTATAAGGGCTATTAGGTGTGAGTGGAGTATGCAGTCTTTAGGAAATAAAGGTATTTTTCGAGCTGTTATCTTTCCATACTTAGAAAGGCGATTGTCATTAGGTGTCAATATACCCCTCATTGGAAAGAGGGACTTCCTGATTTTCAAAATGGTGTATCAGGCCTCTCTGTGTGTTTCATGAGGTCAGATACAGGCTCTGAAGAGAAGAAGAAAAAAAAACTCACCTTTATCAAAACACCTTCTTTGTATACTTGTATACCATTAGAGGAAAGTGAGACATTTTTGGAGATAGCGCCTGTAATGTTTCCCTGCCCTATTCAAAGAAGATCTGCCTGCTATACAATAGTGGTGCAGGTAATCGCCTACATTGTAGAGGAACATCAATCCCCTCATTTTAAAAAAAGGATTTCATTGCCCCTTAAGGTAAATTTGGCTGAGAGCGAACCTCCTATCTCCACCCTAAACCCACTGGTACCTTGTTTTGCAGACAATTGTCATCCTACATGATTATGTCCAGGGTAGATACTAAGAATCCAGAGCTAGAGTACACTCCCACCCTCAGTCACTCACACAAACTTTACAACACAACTAAGACCAATACATATAAGGGTATAGCTATCCCATATGCCTCTAAACCAAACACTCCATTCCATTATTCTCTATGCTCTGTCTGCAATAAATTTGCTTTTATCCACAACCTTTACATCTCCCACTTCCTCGGATAGTGAGTACAATTTGTATTAGAAAGAAAAAAAAAACATAATTTATGTAAGAACTTACCTGATAAATTCATTTCTTTCATATTAGCAAGAGTCCATGAGCTAGTGACGTATGGGATATACATTCCTACCAGGAGGGGCAAAGTTTCCCAAACCTTAAAATGCCTATAAATACACCCCTCACCACACCCACAATTCAGTTTAACGAATAGCCAAGAAGTGGGGTGATAAGAAAAAAGTGCGAAAGCATATAAAATAAGGAATTGGAATAATTGTGCTTTATACAAAAAAATCATAACCACCACAAAAAAGGGCGGGCCTCATGGACTCTTGCTAATATGAAAGAAATGAATTTATCAGGTAAGTTCTTACATAAATTATGTTTTCTTTCATGTAATTAGCAAGAGTCCATGAGCTAGTGACGTATGGGATAATGACTACCCAAGATGTGGATCTTTCCACGCAAGAGTCACAAGAGAGGGAGGGATAAAATAAAGACAGCCAATTCCTGCTGAAAATAATCCACACCCAAAATAAAGTTTAATGAAAAACATAAACAGAAGATTCAAACTGAAACCGCTGCCTGAAGTACTTTTCTACCAAAAACTGCTTCAGAAGAAAATACATCAAAATGGTAGAATTTAGTAAAAGTATGCAAAGAGGACCAAGTTGCTGCTTTGCAAATCTGATCAACCGAAGCTTTATTCCTAAACGCCCAGGAAGTAGAAACTGACCTAGTAGAATGAGCTGTAATCCTTTGAGGCAGAGTTTTACCAGACTTGACATAGGCATGATGAATTAAAGATTTCAACCAAGATGCCAAAGAAATGGCAGAAGCTTTCTGGCCTTTTCTAGAACCGGAAAAGATAACAAATAGACTAGAAGTCTTTCAGAAAGACTTAGTAGCTTCAACATAATATTTCAAAGCTCTAACAACATCCAAAGAATGCAACGATTTCTCCTTAGAATTCTTAGGATTAGGACATAATGAAGGAACCACAATTTCTCTACTAATGTTGTTGGAATTCACAACTTTAGGTAAAAATTCAAAAGAAGTTCGCAACACCGCCTTATCCTGATGAAAAATCAGAAAAGGAAACTCACAAGAAAGAGCAGATAATTCAGAGACTCTTCTGGCAGAAGAGATCGCCAAAAGGAACAAAACTTTCCAAGAAAGTAATTTAATGTCCAATGAATGCATAGGTTCAAACGGAGGAGCTTGAAGAGCCCCCAGAACCAAATTCAAACTCCAAGGAGGAGAAATTGACTTAATGACAGGTTTTATACGAACCAAAGCTTGTACAAAACAATGAATATCAGGAAGATTAGCAATCTTTCTGTGAAAAAGAACAGAAAGAGCAGAGATTTGACCTTTCAAAGAACTTGCGGATAAACCTTTATCTAAACCATCCTGAAGAAACTGTAAAATTCTCGGAATTCTAAAAGAATGCCAAGAAAAATGATGAGAAAGACACCAAGAAATATAAGTCTTCCAGACTCTATAATATATCTCTCTGGATACAGATTTACGAGCCTGTAACATAGTAGTAATCACAGAGTCAGAGAAACCTCTTTGACCAAGAATCAAGCGTTCAATCTCCATACCTTTAAATTTAAGGATTTGAGATCCTGATGGAAAAAAGGACCTTGCGACAGAAGGTCTGGTCTTAGCGGAAGAGTCCACGGATGGCAAGAGGCCATCCGGACAAGATCCGCATACCAAAACCTGTGAGGCCATGCCGGAGCTATCAGCAGAACAAACGAGCATTCCTTCAGAATCTTGGAGATTACTCTTGGAAGAAGAACTAGAGGCGGAAAGATATAGGCAGGATGATACTTCCAAGGAAGTGATAATGCATTCACTGCTTCCGCCTGAGGATCCCGGGATCTGGACAGATACCTGGGAAGTTTCTTGTTTAGATGAGACGCCATCAGATCTATTTCTGGAAGCTCCCACATTTGAACAATCTGAAGAAATACCTCTGGGTGAAGAGACCATTCGCCCGGATGCAACGTTTGGCGACTGAGATAATCCGCTTCCCAATTGTCTATACCTGGGATATGAACCGCAGAGATTAGACAGGAGCTGGATTCCGCCCAAACCAGAATTCGAGATACTTCTTTCATAGCCAGAGGACTGTGAGTCCCTCCTTGATGATTGATGTATGCCACAGTTGTGACATTGTCTGTCTGAAAACAAATGAACGATTCTCTCTTCAGAAGAGGCCAA
>NC_069504.1:596717263-596778178 GCF_027579735.1 Bombina bombina
AATCGCGCTCTCTCTGATATGTAGGCATTTTGGATAAAATATTTGCTATGGAGTTATCCATTACAGCCGTCAATTGTTGCATGGTAATAAGCATTGGCGCGCTAGATGTACTAGGGGCCTCCTGCGTGGGCAAAACTGGTGTAGACACAGTAGGAGATGATGTAGTATCATGTTTACTCCCCTCATCTGAGGAATCATCTTGGGCAATTTCATTATCTGTGGCAGTACTGTCCTTACTTTGTTTGGACGCTATGGCACAATTATCACACAAATTTAAATGGGGAGACACATTGGCTTTCATACATATAGAACATAGCTTATCCGAAGGCACAGACATGTTAAACAGGCTTAAACTTGTCAATAAAGCACAAAAAACAGAATTTATGTTTACCTGATAAATTACTTTCTCCAACGGTGTGTCCGGTCCACGGCGTCATCCTTACTTGTGGGATATTCTCTTCCCCAACAGGAAATGGCAAAGAGCCCAGCAAAGCTGGTCACATGATCCCTCCTAGGCTCCGCCTACCCCAGTCATTCGACCGACGTTAAGGAGGAATATTTGCATAGGAGAAACCATATGGTACCGTGGTGACTGTAGTTAAAAAAAAAAAAAATTATCAGACCTGATTAAAAAAACCAGGGCGGGCCGTGGACCGGACACACCGTTGGAGAAAGTAATTTATCAGGTAAACATAAATTCTGTTTTCTCCAACATAGGTGTGTCCGGTCCACGGCGTCATCCTTACTTGTGGGAACCAATACCAAAGCTTTAGGACACGGATGAAGGGAGGGAACAAATCAGGTCACCTAAATGGAAGGCACCACGGTTTGCAAAACCTTTCTCCCAAAAATAGCCTCAGAAGAAGCAAAAGTATCAAACTTGTAAAATTTGGTAAAAGTGTGCAGTGAAGACCAAGTCGCTGCCCTACATATCTGATCAACAGAAGCCTCGTTCTTGAAGGCCCATGTGGAAGCCACAGCCCTAGTGGAATGAGCTGTGATTCTTTCGGGAGGCTGCCGTCCGGCAGTCTCGTAAGCCAATCTGATGATGCTTTTAATCCAAAAAGAGAGAGAGGTAGAAGTTGCTTTTTGACCTCTCCTTTTACCGGAATAAACAACAAACAAGGAAGATGTTTGTCTAAAATCCTTTGTAGCTTCTAAATAGAATTTTAGAGCGCGAACAACATCCAAATTGTGCAACAAACGTTCCTTCTTTGAAACTGGTTTCGGACACAGAGAAGGTACGATAATCTCCTGGTTAATGTTTTTGTTAGAAACAACTTTTGGAAGAAAACCAGGTTTAGTACGTAAAACCACCTTATCTGCATGGAACACCAGATAAGGAGGAGAACACTGCAGAGCAGATAATTCTGAAACTCTTCTAGCAGAAGAAATTGCAACTAAAAACAAAACTTTCCAAGATAATAACTTAATATCAACGGAATGTAAGGGTTCAAACGGAACCCCCTGAAGAACTGAAAGAACTAAATTGAGACTCCAAGGAGGAGTCAAAGGTTTGTAAACAGGCTTAATTCTAACCAGAGCCTGAACAAAGGCTTGAACATCTGGCACAGCTGCCAGCTTTTTGTGAAGTAACACAGACAAGGCAGAAATCTGTCCCTTCAGGGAACTTGCAGATAATCCTTTTTCCAATCCTTCTTGAAGGAAGGATAGAATCTTAGGAATCTTAACCTTGTCCCAAGGGAATCCTTTAGATTCACACCAACAGATATATTTTTTCCAAATTTTGTGGTAAATCTTTCTAGTTACAGGCTTTCTGGCCTGAACAAGAGTATCGATAACAGAATCTGAGAACCCTCGCTTCGATAAGATCAAGCGTTCAATCTCCAAGCAGTCAGCTGGAGTGAAACCAGGTTCGGATGTTCGAACGGACCCTGAACAAGAAGGTCTCGTCTCAAAGGTAGCTTCCAAGGTGGAGCCGATGACATATTCACCAGATCTGCATACCAAGTCCTGCGTGGCCACGCAGGAGCTATCAAGATCACCGACGCCCTCTCCTGATTGATCCTGGCTACCAGCCTGGGGATGAGAGGAAACGGCGGGAACACATAAGCTAGTTTGAAGGTCCAAGGTGCTACTAGTGCATCCACTAGAGCCGCCTTGGGATCCCTGGATCTGGACCCGTAGCAAGGAACTTTGAAGTTCTGACGAGAGGCCATCAGATCCATGTCTGGAATGCCCCACAGCTGAGTGACTTGGGCAAAGATTTCCGGATGGAGTTCCCACTCCCCCGGATGCAATGTCTGACGACTCAGAAAATCCGCTTCCCAATTTTCCACTCCTGGGATGTGGATAGCGGACAGGTGGCAGGAGTGAGACTCCGCCCATAGAATGATTTTGGTCACTTCTTCCATCGCTAGGGAACTCCTTGTTCCCCCCTGATGGTTGATGTACGCAACAGTTGTCATGTTGTCTGATTGAAACCGTATGAACTTGGCCCTCGCTAGCTGAGGCCAAGCCTTGAGAGCATTGAATATCGCTCTCAGTTCCAGAATATTTATCGGTAGAAGAGATTCTTCCCGAGACCAAAGACCCTGAGCTTTCAGGGATCCCCAGACCGCGCCCCAGCCCATCAGACTGGCGTCGGTCGTGACAATGACCCACTCTGGTCTGCGGAATGTCATCCCTTGTGACAGGTTGTCCAGGGACAGCCACCAACGGAGTGAGTCTCTGGTCCTCTGATTTACTTGTATCTTCGGAGACAAGTCTGTATAATCCCCATTCCACTGACTGAGCATGCACAGTTGTAATGGTCTTAGATGAATGCGCGCAAAAGGAACTATGTCCATTGCCGCTACCATCAACCCGATCACTTCCATGCACTGAGCTATGGAAGGAAGAGGAACGGAATGAAGTATCCGACAAGAGTCTAGAAGCTTTGTTTTTCTGGCCTCTGTCAGAAATATCCTCATTTCTAAGGAGTCTATTATTGTTCCCAAGAAGGGAACCCTTGTTGACGGAGATAGAGAACTCTTTTCCACGTTCACTTTCCATCCGTGAGATCTGAGAAAGGCCAGGACTATGTCCGTGTGAGCCTTTGCTTGAGGAAGGGACGACGCTTGAATCAGAATGTCGTCCAAATAAGGTACTACAGCAATGCCCCTTGGTCTTAGCACAGCTAGAAGGGACCCTAGTACCTTTGTGAAAATCCTTGGAGCAGTGGCTAATCCGAAAGGAAGCGCCACGAACTGGTAATGCTTGTCCAGGAATGCGAACCTTAGGAACCGATGATGTTCCTTGTGGATAGGAATATGTAGATACGCATCCTTTAAATCCACCGTGGTCATGAATTGACCTTCCTGGATGGAAGGAAGAATAGTTCGAATGGTTTCCATCTTGAACGATGGAACCCTGAGAAACTTGTTTAGGATCTTTGAGATCTAAGATTGGTCTGAACGTTCCCTCTTTTTTGGGAACTATGAACAGATTGGAGTAGAACCCCATCCCTTGTTCTCTTAATGGAACAGGATGAATCACTCCCATTTTTAACAGGTCTTCTACACAATGTAAGAATGCCTGTCTTTTTATGTGGTCTGAAGACAACTGAGACCTGTGGAACCTCCCCCTTGAGGGAAGCCCCTTGAATTCCAGAAGATAACCTTGGGAGACTATTTCTAGCGCCCAAGGATCCAGAACATCTCTTGCCCAAGCCTGAGCGAAGAGAGAGAGTCTGCCCCCCACCAGATCCGGTCCCGGATCGGGGGCCAACATTTCATGCTGTCTTGGTAGCAGTGGCAGGTTTCTTGGCCTGCTTTCCCTTGTTCCAGCCTTGCATTGGTCTCCAAGCTGGCTTGGCTTGAGAAGTATTACCCTCTTGCTTAGAGGACGTAGCACTTTGGGCTGGTCCGTTTTTACGAAAGGGACGAAAATTAGGTCTATTTTTTGCCTTGAAAGGCCGATCCTGAGGAAGGGCGTGGCCCTTACCCCCAGTGATATCAGAGATAATCTCTTTCAAGTCAGGGCCAAACAGCGTTTTCCCCTTGAAAGGAATGTTAAGTAGCTTGTTCTTGGAAGACGCATCAGCCGACCAAGATTTCAACCAAAGCGCTCTGCGCGCCACAATAGCAAACCCAGAATTCTTAGCCGCTAACCTAGCCAATTGCAAAGTGGCGTCTAGGGTAAAAGAATTAGCCAATTTGAGAGCATTGATTCTGTCCATAATCTCCTCATAAGGAGGAGAATCACTATCGACCGCCTTTATCAGCTCATCGAACCAGAAACATGCGGCTGTAGCGACAGGGACAACGCATGAAATTGGTTGTAGAAGGTAACCCTGCTGAACAAACATCTTTTTAAGCAAACCTTCTAATTTTTTATCCATAGGATCTTTGAAAGCACAACTATCCTCTATGGGTATAGTGGTGCGTTTGTTTAAAGTGGAAACCGCTCCCTCGACCTTGGGGACTGTCTGCCATAAGTCCTTTCTGGGGTCGACCATAGGAAACAATTTTTTAAATATGGGGGGAGGGACGAAAGGAATACCGGGCCTTTCCCATTCTTTATTAACAATGTCCGCCACCCGCTTGGGTATAGGAAAAGCTTCTGGGAGCCCCGGCACCTCTAGGAACTTGTCCATTTTACATAGTTTCTCTGGGATGACCAACTTGTCACAATCATCCAGAGTGGATAATACCTCCTTAAGCAGAATGCGGAGATGTTCCAACTTAAATTTAAATGTAATCACATCAGGTTCAGCATGTTGAGAAATGTTCCCTGAATCAGTAATTTCTCCCTCAGACAAAACCTCCCTGGCCCCATCAGACTGGGTTAGGGGCCCTTCAGAAACATTATTATCAGCGTCGTCATGCTCTTCAGTATCTAAAACAGAGCAGTCGCGCTTACGCTGATAAGTGTTCATTTTGGCTAAAATGTTTTTGACAGAATTATCCATTACAGCCGTTAATTGTTGCATAGTAAGGAGTATTGGCGCGCTAGATGTACTAGGGGCCTCCTGAGTGGGCAAGACTCGTGTAGACGAAGGAGGGAATGATGCAGTACCATGCTTACTCCCCTCACTTGAGGAATCATCTTGGGCATCATTGTCATTGTCACATAAATCACATTTATTTAAATGAATAGGAATTCTGGCTTCCCCACATTCAGAACACAGTCTATCTGGTAGTTCAGACATGTTAAACAGGCATAAACTTGATAACAAAGTACAAAAAACGTTTTAAAATAAAACCGTTACTGTCACTTTAAATTTTAAACTGAACACACTTTATTACTGCAAATGCGAAAAAACATGAAGGAATTGTTCAAAATTCACCAAATTTTCACCACAGTGTCTTAAAGCCTTAAAAGTATTGCACACCAAATTTGGAAGCTTTAACCCTTAAAATAACGGAACCGGAGCCGTTTTGAACTTTAACCCCTTTACAGTCCCTGGTATCTGCTTTGCTGAGACCCAACCAAGCCCAAAGGGGAATACGATACCAAATGACGCCTTCAGAAAGTCTTTTCTAAGTATCAGAGCTCCTCTCACATGCGACTGCATGCCATGCCTCTCAAAAACAAGTGCGCAACACCGGCGCGAAAATGAGGCTCTGCCTATGCTTTGGGAAAGCCCCTAAAGAATAAGGTGTCTAAAACAGTGCCTGCCGATATTATTATATCAAAATACCCAAATAAAATGATTCCTCAAGGCTAAATATGTGTTAATAATGAATCGATTTAGCCCAGAAAAAGTCTACAGTCTTAATAAGCCCTTGTGAAGCCCTTATTTACGATCGTAATAAACATGGCTTACCGGATCCCATAGGGAAAATGACAGCTTCCAGCATTACATCGTCTTGTTAGAATGTGTCATACCTCAAGCAGCAAGAGACTGCTCACTGTTCCCCCAACTGAAGTTAATTGCTCTCAACAGTCCTGTGTGGAACAGCCATGGATTTTAGTGACGGTTGCTAAAATCATTTTCCTCATACAAACAGAAATCTTCATCTCTTTTCTGTTTCTGAGTAAATAGTACATACCAGCACTATTTCAAAATAACAAACTCTTGATTGAATAATAAAAACTACAGTTAAACACTAAAAAACTCTAAGCCATCTCCGTGGAGATGTTGCCTGTACAACGGCAAAGAGAATGACTGGGGTAGGCGGAGCCTAGGAGGGATCATGTGACCAGCTTTGCTGGGCTCTTTGCCATTTCCTGTTGGGGAAGAGAATATCCCACAAGTAAGGATGACGCCGTGGACCGGACACACCTATGTTGGAGAAAACGTTTTAAAACAAAACCGTTACTGTCTCTTTAAATTTTAAACAGAAAACACTTTATTACTGAATATGTGAAAAGATATGAAGGAATTGTTCAAAAATTACCAAAATTTCACCACAGTGTCTTAAAGCATTAAGAGTAATGCACACCAATTTTCAGAGCTTTAACCCTTAAAATAACGGAACCAGAGCCGTTTACAAATTTAACCCCTATACAGTCCCAGCTATAGCCTTTGCTGTGACCTAACCAAGCCCAGAGGGGAATACGATACCAAGTGACGCCTTCTAGAAACTTTTCCAGCTACTTTCAGATCCTCACAAATGCATCTGCATGTCTTGCTCTCAAAAACAACTGCGCAGTAATGGCGCGAAAATGAGGCTCAGCCTACAACTGGGAAGGCCCTCCCTGACTGGAAAAGGTGTCTAACATAGTGCCTGCCGTTAAAAAACGTTCCCCAAGTTTATAAATGTGAATTATCAGCATAAACATGTATAAAATGCCCAAATAAAGCAATCGATTTAGCCCATAAAAGTGTCTACCAGTTTTATAGCCCATATTAAGCCCTTTATTCTGTTTGCTTGACTAAGAAAATGGCTTACCGGTCCCCATGAGGGGAAATGACAGCCTTCCAGCATTACATGGTCTTGTTAGAAATATGGCTAGTCATACCTTAAGCAGAAAAGTCTGCTAACTGTTTCCCCCAACTGAAGTTACTTCATCTCAACAGTCCTATGTGGAAACAGCAATCGATTTTAGTTACTGTCTGCTAAAATCATCTTCCTCTCACAAACAGAAATCTTCATCCTTTTCTGTTTCAGAGTAAATAGTACATACCAGCACTATTTTAAAATAACAAACACTTGATAGAAGAATAAAAAACTACATTTAAACACCAAAAAACTCTTAACCATCTCCGTGGAGATGTTGCCTGTGCAACGGCAAAGAGAATGACTGGGGTGGGCGGAGCCTAGGAGGGACTATATGGCCAGCTTTGCTGGGACTCTTTGCCATTTCCTGTTGGGGAAGAGATATTCCCACAAGTAAGGATGACGCCGTGGACCGGACACACCAATGTTGGAGAAATCTACTGGTTATTTGAAATTCAGAGTAGGTTCTATTGCCTTATCTTTTTATTATGGACTTCTACTGTATTAAGTGGTCCTTTAATATTAGCATTATACTACACACTGCAGTAGAAAGGGACATACCCCTAAATCATAGCACCATGATATATGTATTTATAAATATAACAACCATAGGTAATCTAATGCATATTTATTAAACAAGCTATTGCTACATTAGGAATTGAAGTATTATACTTCCCTTAATATGGATATTATAAGAAGTAATCATCTGATGATATACAGGGCACTCTTTTTAGTTGTATGTCTGTTTAAAACTATTCAGTAGTTGTTTAACGTGTGCTTATATTCTGCCAAAATAACCTTTGCGATATATGATTGATTAATGGTTATTTTTCAAATTACTGTTACTACCTCCCCTATTTCTTCCTTTTTTTCATCTATGTAACTCAGACTGATAGTGCTCAGTCAGCAGCACAATGAAATAGCATAGTATCCATACTAACGGACAATCTTTTTTTTTCTTTAATAATCAATGTTTTATTGTCTTTTTGTATGATGAACATTATGAAAAGCATAAGTTCTTACCTGATAAATGAATTTATTTTATGGTTGTGAAAATTAATCAGGTAAGCATAAAGTAATTTTTTTCCCCCGTATAGGTGGTGAGAGTCCATGATCATTTGCTCCTGGGAACTAATACCCAAGCTGTGAAGTACACAAGTAATGAAAAAACAAAATTTATGCTTACCTGATAAATGTATTTATTTCTTGGCACAGTGAGTCCACGGATCATCTCTAATTACTATTGGGAATATCTCTCCTGGCCAGCAGGAGGAGGCAAAGAGCACCACAGCAAAGCTGTTAAAGGGACACTGAACCCAATTTTTTTCTTTCGTGATTCATATAGAGCATGCAATTTTAAGCAACTTTCTAATTTACTCCTATTATCAATTTTTCTTTGTTCACTTGCTATCTTTATTTGAAAAAGGCATCTAAGGTTTATTTTTAGTTCATAACTTTGGACAGCACTTTTTTTTATTGGTGGATGAATTTATCCACCAATCAGCAAGAATAACCCAGGTTATTCACCAAAATTGGGCCTGCATCTAAACTTACATTTTTGCATTTCAAATAAAGATACCAAGAGAATGTAGAAAATTTGATCATAGGAGTAAATTAGAAAGTTGCTTAAAATTGCATGCTCTATTTGAATCACAAAAGAAAAAAATTGGGTTCAGTGTCCCTTTAAAGTTTCACCTCCCTTCCCTCAAACCCCAGTCATTCGACTGAAGGAAAAGGAGAGAAAGGAAGTAACACAAGGTGCAGAGGTGCCTGAGGTTTACAAATGAAAAAGACTGTTTGAATAAAACAGGGCTGGCCGTGAACTCACCGTGTCAAGAAATAAATTTATCATCAGGTAAGCATAAATTTTGTTTTCTTTCTAATGACACGGTGAGTCCACGGATCATCTCTAATTACTATTGGGAATCAATAAGGGACAAGACAGGGAACCAAAACGGAAGGCACCACTGCTTGTAGAACCTTTCTCCCAAAGGAAGCCTCAGCCGAGGCAAAAGTATCAAATTTATAGAATTTCGAAAAAGTGTGTAGAGAGGACAAAGTTGCAGCCTTGCAAATCTGTTCCACAGAAGCTAAATCTTTGAATGCCCAAGAAGAGGAAACAGCGCTCGTGGAATGAGCCGTGATTTCCTCAGGGGGCTGTTGACCAGCAGTTT
This sequence comes from Bombina bombina, assembly GCF_027579735.1. Lineage (NCBI taxonomy): Eukaryota > Metazoa > Chordata > Amphibia > Anura > Bombinatoridae > Bombina > Bombina bombina. The sequence goes on from NC_069504.1 coordinate 596,726,325, forward strand.
CATAGGCCAAACAAATTATACTTCTCAGCCACAGAGAAAGAGACATAGCTGTAGCTTTCTGACCCTTGCGTTTCCCAGAGAAAACTACAAACAAGTAAGAGAACTGGCGAAAATCCTTAGTCGCCTGCAAATAGTACTTCAATGCACGTACCACATCCAGATTGTGCAGTAAACGCTCTTTATGAGAAGAAGGATTAGGACACAAAGAAGGAACAACGATTTCCTGGTTAATATTCCTATCTGATACCACTTTCGGAAGGAAACCTAACTTAGTATGCAGAACTACCTTATCCGAATGAAAAACAAGGTAAGGGGATTCCCACTGCAACGCTGAGAGTTCAGAAACTCTTCAAGCAGAAGAAATTGCAACAAGAAACAAAACTTTCCAAGATAACATCTTAATATCTAAGGAATGCATAGGCTCAAACAGAGCTGAAGAACTTTAAGAACAAGGTTAAGACTCCAGGGAGGAGTAACAGATTTGAACACAGGCCTGATTCTGACCAAGACCTGACTGAAGCATTGCACATCTGGCACGACTGCCAGACGCTTATGCAACAATATAGAAAAAGCAGAAATTTGACCCTTCAAGGTACTATCAGATAATCCCTTCTCCAGACCCTCCTGGAGAAAAGACAAAATCCTAGGAATCCAAACTCTACTCCAAGAGTAGCCTCTGGATTCACACCAATACAGATAGTTACGCCATATCTTATTGTAAATTTTTCTGGTAACAGGCTTACAAGCCTGAATCATGGTCTCAATGACCGACTCAGAAAACCCATGCTTAGATAAAATTAAGCATTCAATCTCCAAGCAGTCAGCTTCAGAGAAACGAGATTTGGATGAAGGAAGGGCCCTTGAAGTAGACGGTCTTTCCTCAGTGGAAGTCTCCAAGGTGGGAGAGATGACATCTCCACTAGGTCTGCATACAAGATCCTGCGAGGCCACGCCAGTGCAATGAGGATCACCGACGCCCTCTCCTGCTCGATTCGAGCAATGACCCGAGGAAGGAGAGCGAACGGAGGAAACGTATGCTAGACTGAAATTCCAAGGAACCGCCAGAGCGTCTATCAGTACAGCCTGAGGATCTCTTGACCTCGACCTGTACCTCAGGAGCTTGGCATTCTGACGAGACGCCTTGAGATCCAGCTACAGTTGGAAAATAGTTCTAGATGAAGTTCCCACTCCCCCGGGTAAAAAGTCTGTCTGCTCAGAAAATCTGCTTCCCAATTGTCCACTCCTGGGATGTGGATCGTAAACAGATAGCAGTTGTGGGTCTCCGCCCACTAAATAATCTTGGTTACCTCTGTCATGGCCATCAACCATCAGCAAAGAACACAGAGTTCCTCGCTGATGGTTGATGTAAGCCAGCAAAGTTATGTTGTCCGACTCGAACCTGATAAACCGGGCTGAAGCTTACTGAGGCCAGGCTAGAAGAGCATTGAAGATTGCCCTCAGCTCTAGGATGTTTATGGGGAGACCTGACTCCTCCCGAGTCCATAGACCGCAAGTCTTTAACGTGCCCCAGACTGCTCCCCATCCCAGCAGGCTTGCATCCATGGTCAGGATTACCCAGGTAGGCCTGCGGAAGCAGGTACCCTGGGAGAGATGTTCCTGAGACAACCACCATGGAAGAGAATCTCTTGTTGCCTGATCCAGTTGTAATCGCGGAGACAGATCCGCATAATCCCTGTTCCATTGACTGAGCATGCATAAATGCAGAGATCTGAGATGGAGCCGAGCAAACGGAATTAAGTCCATGGCAGACACCATCAGACCAATTACCTCCATACATTGGGCCACTGACAGTCGAAGAGAGGACTGAAAGGCAAGACAAGAATTGAGAATCTCGGTCTTTCTGACCTTTGTCAGAAAAATTTGCATTGATTGAGAATCTATTATGGTTCCCAAGAACACCACCCATGTAGCTGGAATTAAGGAACTCTTTCCCAAATTCACCTTCCATCCATGAGAACGCAGAAAAGATAACATCTCCAGGTGAGAGTTTGCTTGTTGAAAGGAAGGCGCCTGAACCAGAATGTCATCTAGATAAGGCGCCACTGCAATACCCCGCAGCCAAAGCACCGCCAACAGCGCTCCCAGAACCTTTGAGAAAATCCTGGGAGCTGTGGTAAGGCCGAATGGAGGGGCCACAAACTGGAAGTGTTTGTCCCCAAACACGAACTGTAGAAACTTGTGATGGTCCCTCTGAATGGGAATGTGCAGGTACGCATCCTTTAAATCTACTGCTGTCATGAATTGACCCTTTTGAATCAAGAGAAAAATGAAACAAATCGTTTTCATCTTGGAGGGTAACTGAGAAACTTTAGACTCTTGAGGGCTAAAATTGGTCTGAAGGTTTCCTCTTTTTTGGGAACCACAAACATATTGGAGTAGAATCCCAGGCCCTGTTCCTGCATTGGAACAGGAACTATCACTCCCAGGTTGGATAGATTGCGTACAAAATGTAAGAATGCCTCTCTTTATCTGGTCTACAGATAACCTTGAGAGAAGGAACCTGCCCCTGGGAGGAAAAGCCTTGAACTCCAGTTTGTATCCATGGGACACGATGTCCACTGCCCAGGGATCCAGAACATCCCGAACCCAGGTTTGAGCAAAGAGAGAAAGTCTGCCCCCAACAAGATCCACTCCCGGACCGGAGGCAGACCCTTCATGCTGACTTTGAGTCACTAACGGACTTCTTGGATTGCTTCCCCTTGTTCCAAGACTGATTGGGCTTCCAGGAGGACTTGGACTGTTCCTGCTTGGAAGAGAGGGGGGGGGGGGAGGCTTACCCTTAAAGTTTAAAAAGGAACGAAAATTACTCTGACGTCCTGTTTGTTGCTCTTATCCTGAGGGAGGAAGTGCCCCTTTCCTCCCATAATATCTAAAAAGATTTCGGCCAACCCCGGGCCAAATAAGGTCTTACCCTTGTAAGGAATTGCCAAGAGCTTAGACTTAGATGACACATCCGCAGACCAGGATTTCAACCATAAGGCTCTATGAGCCAGAACAGCAAAGCCAGAAATTTTTGCTCCCAATTTTATGACTTGTAAGGAAGCATCCATGATAAAGGAATTGGCCATCTTAAGAGCCTTGATCCTGTCCTGGATCTCTTCAAGAGGAGTATCCTTCTGAATAGAGTCAGATAACGCATCAAACCAGTAAGCTGCCGCGCTGGTGACAGTAGCAGTACACACCGCAGGTTGCCATTGTAAACCCTGGTGTACATACACCTTTTTAAGTAATCCTTCCAACTTCTTATCCATAGGATCCTTAAAAGAACAGCTATCCTCTATGGGAATAGTGGTTCTCTTAGCCAAGGTGGAAATTGCTCCTTCTATCTTGGGGACCGTTTGCCAAGACTTCTTTATAGAGTCAGCTATTGAAAACATCTTCTTGAAAATTGCAGATGGAGAAAATGGGGTACTAGGTCTCTCCATTCCCGTGCAATAATCTCTGTAGCCAGGTCTGGTACCGGGAAAACCTCCACCACAGAAGGAACGTCAAAGTATTTGTTTAGCTTACTAGACTAATTAGGATTGACTACGACAGTCATGTCGGAGTCGTCTAGGGTGGCCAAAACATCCTTAAGTAACAACTGGAGGTGTTCTAGCTTAAACCTGAAGGATATAACTTGAGCATCAGCAGAAGGAATTACACTGTCCGAGACTTCACCCTCAGATGCTACCGAAGTATCTTCCTCCTCAGACTTCTGGGAGGGAACATTCGGAATAGCCACGACTGTATCAGAAACCTTACTCACTGATTCTTTATATTTCCTCTTGCGCTTCCTCTGCAGCATGGGAAAGGCAGACAGCACATCAGTTACCGCAGAGGATGTGTGGGTAGCAATGTCTTGCAAATTAACTCCAACCAGAGTGTGAGAGAAAACACAGGGCACTGCATGTGTGGACGATAAGGTTTGGGATACTTGAAGAGAAAGCTGCTGCATGTCTTGAACAAGAGACTCTTGAACAACCTCTGCCTTAGATAATAATGGCTCAGTATCAAAAAGTCTATCCCTGTAATGCAATGTTCTCTCAATACATGAGGAACAAAAGGGATTGGTGGTTCCACATTAGCATCAAAACACAAACTACAAGTAACATTTACCCCCCAAAAAACCCCCCAAGCAATAAAATACTCTTATACAACTTTGATTTTTATTGTGAAAATGTTTCTGTTCCATTAAATTTAAAACGGACACTTTATTTTTTTTTAACAGCAGAGCAGCGGCTCTACAGAAAAAACAGGCAACCTCTACACCTCAGCAAGCTCTGCTGAGGTGCCTACCTGTCCTGCTGGCTGCCGGGATCAATAGTAGTTAGTGATCTGGACTCTCACCACAGCTGCTCCAGCCGGCTCTCAAGTGACTGCTGTCACCGTCCTCTGAAGAGCAGAACCGCAACGGATATTCTACCATCCGGTACATACAGGAAGTGGAAAAAAAACGTGCAAAAGAAAACACCCTTGCCGCTTCAGAGAAAGCTCGCCCATCGTGGGCGTGTCTAACTGAACCTCCCGGCAGCCACTAACTTCCTTTTTCAAGGATAAAAATCGCCGGGAGAGATAAGTACACCCAAACACACCAATGTCTTCACCCTGTCCGAATTACACCGGACACCAAAACATTGACTGAGCTTCAATAAAATCCTCTCGTGCCCAGTGCCTGCACAACTGCCACACAATAAGCCATAATATGATGAATGTATTAAAGTCCCAAACAGAACTAACTGTTAAAGTGCCAGGATTTCCCTTCTTTCAGATAATTAAAATTGGCACTTACCTCAATGTAAATCTGCCTGGCAGTAGGACAGCTCACCTGGTTTGAGAGGGTTTCCTCCCTCACATGGACCTGTGGAAAGAAGAAAGACTGAATAATCTTACTCAGGCATTCAAGTTAGGGCAGCAATAACTGATTGAGAGGCGCAGTGGGGATTATACCCCACAAGTTCCCAATTGCTTAAAAGCCACCACTGCTCTACTGAAGAGACTAACATGGACTACGGCTATACCCCAGAAAAGATCAGGGCAAACCTGCTCTGCTTTAAAACAAACTCTTGATTGTAAAAAATTTCTTTCAGACACCTAAACTTTACCACCTCCTTGCAACACAGGCAAAGAGTATGACTGGGGTTTGAGGGAAGGGAGGTGATACTTAACAGATAGGGAAACTAGCGGCAAATAAAAGTGTGTCAAAAGCCCTGTGCGTGCGATAAAACCCAAAACGCACAATCCTGAGAGCTTACGTGTGCTAACCCAAATGCAAATTAAAAATTTAGAGTGGAATAACACATAAAAAACATAAATTTATGTAAGAACTTACCTGATAAATCTTACCTGAGTCCATGAGCTAGTGACGTATGGGATATACATTCCTACCAGGAGGGGCAAAGTTTCCCAAACCTTAAAATGCCTATAAATACACCCCTCACCACACCCACAATTCAGTTTAACAAATAGCCAAGAAGTGGGGTGATAAGAAAGGAGCGAAAGCATAAAAAATAAGGAATTGGAATAATTGTGCTTTATACAAAAAAATCATAACCACCACAAAAAGGGTGGTCCTCATGGACTCTTGCCAATATGAAAAATGAATTTATCAGGTAAGTTCTTACATAAATTATGTTTTCTTTCATGTAATTAGCAAGAGTCCATGAGCTAGTGATGTATGGGATAGCAGATACCCAAGATGTGGAACTTCCACGCAAGAGTCACTAGAGAGGGAGGGATAAAATAAAGACTGCCAATTCCGCTGAAAAAATTAATCCACTACCCAATCAAAAGTTTCAATTTTTATAATGAAAAAAACTGAAATATAAGCAGAAGAATCAAACTGAAACAGCTGCCTGAAGTACTATTCTACCAAAAACTGCTTCTGAAGAAGAGAAAAAATCAAAATGGTAGAATTAATAAAAATATGCAAAGAAGACCAAGTCATTGCTTTGCAAATCTGAACAACAGAAGCTTCATTCTTAAAAGTCCAGAAAATAGAAACTGACCTAGTAGAATGAACCAGACTCCAAATAAACATGAAGAATCAAAAGCTTTAACCAAGATGCCAAAGAAAAGGCAGAAGCCTTCTGACCTTCCTAAAACCAGAAAAGATAACAAATAGACTAGAAGTCTGTCTGAAATCTGAGTAGCTTCAGCATAATATTTCAAAACTCTTACCACATCCAAAGAATGTAAGAATCTTAGCAAAGAATTCTTAGGATTAGGACACAAGGAAGGGACAATAATCCCTCTACTAATGTTGTAAGAATTCACAACTTTAGGTAAAAATTGAAATGAGGACAGCAAAAACCACCTTATCCTTATGAAAAATCAGAAAAAGGAGATTTACAAGAAAGAACAGATAATTCAAAAACTGTTCTAGCTGAAGATGTCTAAAAAGAACAATACTTTCCATGAAAGTAATTAATGTCCAAAGAAAGCATATGCTCAAAACAGAAGAGCCTGTAAAGCCTTCAGAACCAAAATAAGACTCCAAGGAGGAGAAATTGGCTTAATGATAGGCTTGATACGAACCAAAGCCTGAACAAAACAATGAATATCAGAAAGATTTAGCAATTCTTACTGTGAAACAGCACAGAAAAAGCAGAGATTTGTCCTTTCAAGGAACATGCAGACAAAACCTTATGAAGAACTATAAAATCCTAGGAATTCTAAAAGAATGCCAAGAGAATTCATAAGAAGAGCATCATGAGATGTAAATCTTCCAAACTCGATAATAAATCCTACTAGACACAGATTTACGAGCCTGCAACATAGCATTAATCACTGAGTCAGAGAAACTTCTATGTCTAAGTACTAAGCGTTTAAATTTTTATACCATCAAATTAATAATTTGAATTCCTGATGAAAAAAACGAATGTTAAGATATAAGGTCTGGCCTTAATGGAAGTAATCAAGATTGGCAACTGAACATCCGAACAAGAACCATATACCAAAACCTGTGTGGCCATGCTGGAGCCACCAGCCATACCAAAGATTGCTCTCTGATGATTTAGAAAAATCACTCTAAAAAGAAGAACCAGAGATGAAAAAATATAGGCAGATTGATAATTCCAAAAAAGTGTTAATGCATACACTACTTCCGCCTGAGGATCCCAGGACCTGAATAGGCCCCTGGGAAGTTCCTTGTTTAGATGAGATGCTATCAGATCTATTTCTGGAAGCCCTCACATCTGAAAAAATTGAAAACCATATCTGGGTAAAGAGACCATTCTCCCAGATGTAAAGCTTGATTAACAGAGATAATCCGCTTCCCAATTGTCTATACCTGGGAAAAAGACCACAGAAATGAGATAAGAGCTGGATTTAGCCCAAGCAAAAATCCGAGATACTTCTGTCACAGCCTAAAGACTGATAGTCCCACCCTGATGATTGACATACGCCACAGTTGTGACATTGTCTGTCTGAAAAAACGTCTCTTCTTCAAAAAGAAACCAAACTGAAGAACTCTGAGAATGCACAGAGTTCCAAAATATCAAATGGTAATCTCGCCTCCTGAGATTTCCAAACCCCTTGTGCTGACAGAGATCCTCAGACAGCCTCCCAACCTAAAAGACTCGCATCTGTAAAGATTATGGTCCAGGTTAAAAGAACCGAATAGACCTGTAGAACTAAATGATGGTGATCTTAACCACCGAATCAAAGATAGTTAAACATTAGGATTCAAAGATATAAAAAATGATATCCTAGAATCCCTGCACCATTATTCAGCATAAAAAACTGGAAAGGTTTCCTATGAAATGAGCAAAGGGAATCGAATCCAATGCTGCAGCCATGAAACCTAAAACTTCCATGCATACATAGCAACTTGAAGGAAATAATAGAGACTGAAGGTTCTGACAAACGGAACCCAATGAACTTGTCACTTGTCTGTTAGAGACAAAAACATTGACACAATCTATCTGGAAACCTAAAAAAGGTGACCCTTGTGTGAGGAAACAAGGAACTTTTGATAAAAAGATCCTCTAACCATGTCTTGAAGAAGCAACAAAGTTGAATCGTATGAGATTCCGCAGGACAAAAAGACTGAGCCAGTACCACAATACCGTCCAAATAGAAACACTGAGAACCTTGAAAAGATTCTTAGAGCTGTCGCTAGACCAGAAAGAAAAACAACAAATTGGTAATGCTTGTCAAAAAAAGAGAATCTCAGAAAATAAAAATAATCTGAATGAAAACAGAAAATGAAGATATGCATCTATTGTATCTATTGTAGACAAATAATGCCATCACTGACCAAAAAGGCCGAAAAGACCATATAAACACCATTCTAAAAGATGGTACACTTATATGACAGTTCAAAAAGATTTTCTATCTTTGGAACAATGAATAGTCTTGAATAAAACCCCAAAACCCAGTTCCTAAAATTAAACTGGAAAAAATACCCCAGAAAACTCCATGTCTGAGACACACTTCAGGAAAGTGTTAGTCTTACTGGAATAGCTGGAATATGATAGAGAAAAAAGACTTCTCACAGACGTTTTTACTCTGAAACCTATTCTGTACCCAAAGTTTAAAAAGTTTGGACCGAATAGAACCAAACAAATTTCAAAAAAATCTTAACCTGCCCCTTACTAGCCAAGCTGGAATAAGAATCGCACCTATATGCAAATTTGGGGAGCTGACTTTGAACTTTTTTTTTTTTATATAAAAAAAAAGGCTTAATTGAATGAAGAAAAAAACTTCCACTTATAAACATGTTACTTGGGGAAGAATTAAGGATTCCGTTCCTTAGTAAGAACAGAAAACTAAAATAAGCTTAAAATTTTAGTCTTAGAACTCAATCTTGAAGCCCAGAGTAATAGTTAAATAATTGAATCCAATTATGAACCAAATAATTGAATATCTTGGAAAAAAAGAAATATGGATTTTAGAAATCAAATTAGCATCCCAAGATTGAAATCACAAAGTTCTTCTAGCTAAAATAGCTAAAGACATAGATTAAACCTCATTTGCGAAAATATTTAATAAAATGACAACACAAATTAAATTATTAGCATGTTAATCAAGTTAAAGGATCAGACAACACACTGGACTTGCACAATCAACAAATGCAAGATAACAAGACAGACAATGCAATAGCACTTAGTCTGAACTTCAAATAAGTAGAAGATTTTGTCCTTTTAACAATGCTAAACAAATCATAATCCGATACTTGATCTTAAAGTATCCAACCAGAAAGATGCAGCACTTGCAACATCAGCCAAATAAATTACAGGTCTAAGAAAAAGTACCTGAAAATAATTTTCCTTAAATAAGATACGACCATCTGAAGGAAAAAAATAAAAAATAAATACTATTTGCTATAAGAATAATAGTATATTTAGCAAGAGTAGAGATAGCCCCATTAACTTGGGGAATCTTTCCTCAAAACTGAAAATTAACTGCCGGCAAAGAATACAATTTAAAAACCTTAAAGAAGGACTAAAAGAAAATTCTCAGCCTATTCCATTCCCTAGTATCAGGAACTGAAAAAAAAAAACCTCTGAAGAAACCACAGAAGATAAATAAACAGAATTTAAATGTTAGCTAGTCTTTAAAATTAAAAGAACTAGATATTTCAAAATCCAAAATAATCAACACCTTTTGAACAAAGAACAAATGTACTCTAATAAAGAAAAAAAAAGTAGATTTGTTAGTGTCAATATATGATGAAGAAAAATTCTGAATGAGAAAAAAAGCACCATCAGAGAAGGATAATTCATTATGTTGTTGGTCATTTGAAACTTCATCAACTAAAAAAGAAGTTTGAAAAAGACTTAAAAATTTTATTAGAAGGCGGGACGTCAGACAAAGCCTTTAAAATAGAATCAGAAAAATATTCTTATAAATTTCTAAGTATATCTTGTACATAAGATATAAAAAGAATAGCAATAAAATAAAGCATAAATACTAATGGATTCTGCATGTAAAAGTTTATCATGATAACTTATTACAAACCATAGCTAAAGATAAACATTCATAACATTAAAATAAATAAACTTAGCTTTGGTAGGACTGATATCAGTCAACAGGAATCATTCAGCATTTCTTGATACAGGAACAGTGTTTTGAATATCTTGCAATATGTAAAAGAAAAAAAAACCAACATATAAAGCAAAATTATCAAATTCCTTAAATGACAGTTTCAGGAATGGGAAAAAAATGCAAAAATAAAAAAAGCTTCTAGCAACCAGAAGCAACAAAAAAGTGAGACTTAAATAATGTGAGAAAAAAAGTGGAACAAGTATGACGCCCACATTTTTGGCGCCAAGTATGACGCCCACATTATTGGCGCTAAGTACAACGCCCATATTTTTTGGCGCCAAGAATGACGCCACATCCTCTGATGTCGAAACCGACGCCCACATTTTTTGGCACAAAAAAACGTCTGAATACACATGCGTAAAAAAAAATGACGTAACTACAAACAACTTCCGGCGTCAACTACGACGCCGGAAATGACAAAATTTTGGCGCCAAGTATGACGCCCACATTATTGGCGCTAAGTACAACGCCCATATTTTTTGGCGCCAAGAATGACGCCACATCCTCCGACGTTGAAACAGACGCCCACATTTTTTGGCGCAAAAAAAGTCTGAATACACATGCGTCAAAAAAAATGACGGAACTACAAACAACTTCCGGAGTCAACTACGACGCCGGAAATGACAAAAGTTTGCGCCAAGAATGACGCAATAAAATGAAGCATTTTCTGCCCCCGCGAGCCTAACAGCCCGCAGGGAAAAATAGTCAATTGAAAATTTTCAAGGTAAGAAAAATATTTATTCATATGCATTATCCCAAATAATGAAACTGACAGTCTGAATGAAGGAATACTGATTATCCTGAATCATGGCAAATATGTTTAAAGACATATATTTAGAACTTTACATATAAAGTGCCCAACCATAGCTTAGAGTGTCACAAAAAATAAGACTTACTTACCCCAGGACACTCATCTACATATAGTAGATAGCCAAACCAGTACTGAAACGAGAATCAGTAGAGGTAATGGTATGTAAGAGTATAACGTCGATCTGAAAAGGGAGGTAGGAGAAGAAATCTCTACGACCGATAACAGAGAACCTATGAAATAGATCCCCTAGAGGAAGGCCATTGTATTCAAATAGGCAATACTCTCTTCACATCCCTCTGACATTCACTGCACTCTGAGAGGAAAACCGGGCTTCAGACTGCTGCAAAGCGCATATCAACGTAGAATCTATCACAAACTTACTTCACCACCTCCATGGGAGGCAAAGTTTGTAAAACTGAATTGTGGGTGTGGTGAGGGGTGTGTTTATAGGCATTTTAAGGTTTGGAAAACTTTGCCCCTCCTGGTAGGAATGTATATCCCATACGTCACTAGCTCATGGACTCTTGCTAATTACATGAAAGAAAGAAATATTCCGTACCATGGCTTTATATATTCACTACCCATACTGCATATACAACCCGCTGACAAACACTGCACTCTGAGGGTAAATGGGCCTCAACTCAGTCTGAGAACCCCCTCTAACAGAACAAAAACATGCACATCTTCATTCTTCACCTTCCTCCAGCGGGAAGAGCAATTCCCAGGGAGTAATAGATCATGGACTCTAACCACCTGTACAAAAAAAATGTTTTCCTGTAAACAACATGTTTTTTCCATAAATCTTGTAATGCAGTGCCAGAAGGTCACTGCTCTTGTCTTAGGATTTCACTTTGTCAGGATTTAAGTTTCAAGGCAATACCATTAGCGGATTTGGAAAATATATAAATAACAGAACTTTCCATAAGAAACAAAAAAGAAAATGTATGCTTACCTGATAAATTTGTTTCTTTCTTGACACGGTGAGTCCATGGATCATCATAATTACTATTAGGAATATCACTCCTGACCAGCAGGAGGAGGCAAAGAGCACCAGAGCAAAGCTGTTAAATACCATTCCCTTACCCACAACCCCCAGTCATTCAACTAAAGGGAAAGGAGAAAGGAAGTAATATAAGGTGCAGAGGTGCCTGAGGTTTATATAAAAATAAACTGTCTGAAAATGCAGGGCGGGCCGTGGACTCACCGTGTCAAGAAAGAAACAAATTTATCAGGTAAGCATACATTTTCTTTTCTTTCTAATGACACGGTGAGTCCACGGATCACCATAATTACTATTGGGAATCAATACCCAATCTAGAGGACATAAATAATAAGGGATGGAGAAGACTGTTAGCCTAAACAGAAGGCACCACTGCTTAAAGAACCTTTCTCCCAAAAGAAGCCTCAGCTGAAGCAAAAGTATCAAATTTATAAAATTTAGAAAAAGTGTGTAAAGATGACCAAGTGGCAGCCTTGCAAATCTGATCTACAGAAGCACCATTTTTGAAAGCCCAAGTAGATGACACAGCCCTTGTGGAATGAGCCGTGATTTTCTCAGGAGGCTGCTGTCCAGCAGTCTCATACGTCAAGCGAATAATACTCCTCAACCAACAAGAAAGAGAAGTAGCCGTAGCTTTCTGACCTTTACGCTTCCCAGAAAAAACAACAAATAAAGAAGAAGACTGGCAAAAATCTTTAGTCGCCTGCAAATAATAATTCAATGCACAAACTACATCCAGGTTGTGCAACAAACGTTCCTTATGAAAAGAAGGATTAGGACACAAAGAAGGAACAACAATTTCTTGATTAATATTCTTATCAGAAACAACCTTGGGAAGAAAACCTAGAGCAGTACGCAGTACTAACTTATCAGAATGAAAAATAAGATAAGGAGACTCGCACTGCAACGCTGAAAGCTCCGAAACTCTTCCAACCAAAGAGATAGCAACCACAAACAAAACCTTCCAGGTTAACAACTTAATATCCAAAGAATGCATAGGCTCAAATGGAGCCTGTTGGAAAACTCTAAGAACTAAATTAAGACTCCAAGGAGGAGTTGCAAACTTAAACATAGGCCGAATTCCAACCAAGGCCTGACAAAAAGACTGAACATCTGGCAAATCCACTAGACGCTTGTGCAACAAAATAGACAAAGCCAAAATTTGACCCTTCAGGGTACAAGCAGATAAACCCTTCTTCAGACCCTCCTGGAGAAAAGACAAAATCCTAGGAATCCGAACTCTACTCCAAGAGCAGCCCCTGGATTCACACCAATAGAGATATTTACGCCATATCTTATAATAAATCTTTCTAGTCACAGGCTTACGCGCCTGAATCAAAGTCAATTACCGACTCAGAAAAACCATGCTTGGATAGAATCAAGCGTTTAATCTCCAAGCAGTAAGCTTCAGAGAAATGAGATTTGGATGAAGGAAGGGCCCCTGAAGTAAAAGGTCCTTCCTTAATGAAAGGCTGCGTGGTGGAAAAGATGACATCTCCACTAGATCCGCATACGAGATCCTGCGAGGCCCCGCCAGTGTAATGAGAATCACTGATGCCCTCTCTTGTCTGATCCGAGCAATGACCCAAGTTAGAAGAGCAAACGGAGGAAACCCGTATGCCAGACTGAGCTTCCAAGGAACTGCTAGAGCATCTATCAGTACAGCCTGAGGATCCCTTGACCTTGAATTGTACCTCAGGAGCTTGGCATTCTGACGAGATGCCATGAGATCCAACTTCGGCTGCCCCCATCTGAAAATCAAGCTGGAAAACACTTCCAGATGAAGTTCCCACTCCCCCGAATAAAAAGTCTCTCTGCTCAGAAAATCTGCTTCCCAATTCTCCACCCCTGGGATGTGGATCGCAGACAGAAAGCAGTTGAGGGTCTCCGCCCACTGAATAATCTTGGCAACCTGTCATGGACAAGGTACTCCGAGTTCCTCCCTGATGATTGATGTTAGCCACTGACGATATATTGTCAGACTGAAACCTGATAAACTGGACTCAAGCTAGCTGAGGCCAGGACAGAAGAGCTAGGAAGATTGCCCTCAGCTCTAGGATATTTATGGGAAGAACCAACTCCTCCTGAGTCCATAGACCCTGAGCCTTCAACGAACCCCAGACAGCTCCCAACCCAGCAGACTGGAATCCGTGCTCACTATCACCCAGGCAGGTCTGCGAAAACAGGTTCCCTGAGAGAGAGAAGATCCTGAGACTACCACCACGGAAGGGAATCTCTTGTCGCCTAATCTAGAACAATCTTTGGAGACAGATCCGCATAATCCCCGTTCCATTGTCTGAGCATGCATAACTGCAGAGGTCTGAGATGGAACTGAGCAAACGGTATGATGTCCATGACTGAGACCATCAAGCCAATAACCTCCATACACTGGGCCACTGACGACCAAGGAGAGGATTGAAGAGGAAGGCACAAATTGAACATTTTTAATTTTCTTGCTTCTGTCAAAAAAAATCTTCATCTCTAAAGAATCTATAATGGTTCCCAAAAACAAACAAACACTCTTGTAGCTGGAATCATGGAACTTTTTACTAAATTCATCTTCCAACTGTGGGAGTGCAGAAAAGACAACAAACAACTTCGTGTGGGAGCTGGCTAGTTAAAAAGATGGCGCCTGAACTAGAATGTCGTCCAGATAAGGTGCTACCGCAACCCCCTGCAATCTGAGCACTGCCAGCAATGCTCCCAGAACCTATGAGAACACCCTTGGAGCTGTTGCAATACCAAAAGGGCCACAAACTGAAAATGTTTGTCTAGGAAAGCAAATCTCAGAAACTTGTTGTGACGGATACCCCGGCTACCCCGACTGGGTAGCTCCGCCAAACGGGTCCTCCTTCCTCCCTAGTGACTCCAGCTATGTAGCCCAAGAAAATGATTCTAGCAGGGGTCCACCTAAATGACTAGACAGACTAGCATTCAGGTGAAATAAGACTGACTCTATTGGGACAAACACACATCTTTTATACATACAACTCATCTTGATATAACAGGAGACAATGCCACAGTTTCCCCGCCATTCCCTCCCCTCCAGACAGGCTGGTGTCGGCCATAGCAGCTATGGTCCTCCAGATTCCCAGCACCCAGGGGTGGCGGTTTTCGGGGTGATCCTGGGGGAGCGGCGGCACTTAGAGGGTGTCATTTTAAAGCTCTCGGTCCCCAGAATCTACAGCCAAAAAGCGACATGATCCGTGGCTGGGCACCGGAGTTATGCCTGTTTAAACGTCCACCTGGAAGTCCAGGGAGAATAGGGGTTATAGGGGGAACCGGAACCCCCGGTTCCCAAGGGAGCTTTCTTCCGGCAATCACCCCACCTCTGGGCCACCCTGAGAGGCAGCAAACCCTAGAGGAGTGGAGCTCTGGGACAAAGGGCCACTGTAGAAACGTGGGTCAAAGGGCACCGGTAATCCTGGATGATGCGGCCGACCGGTAGTTCTAGGGGCCCGGCCGGCCAAAGGGGAAAGTGGCGGTCAGCGACCAGGTCTTCCAAGTCAACAATCAACACCCAAAACAAGGGGAGCAGAAGGGCTGGGGAATCGCGGTTGCTCTGAGGAGCCCAAAACCGCAGAGAGACAGCAGGGGTGAGGTTGTAGGGGGGTGGGAGTTTAACCCTTGCAGCCCAGTATCTGTGAAACTTGTGATGTTCCTTGTGGATGGGAATATGCAGATACGCATCCTTCAGATCTACTGTTGTCATTAATTGACCCTCTTGAACCAGAGGAAGAATAGACCGAATAGTTTCCATCTTGAACAACGGAACTTTGAGAAACTTGTTTACACTCTTGAGATCTAGAATAGGTCTGAAAGTTCCCTCCTTTTTAGGAACGATAAACAGATTGAAATAGAAACCCAGCCCCTGAATTGGAACAGGAACGATCACTCCCATGTCGGAAAAATCCTGAAAACATCATAAGAGCGCCTCTGTTTTTATCTGGTCTACAGATAATCTGGAGAGAAGAAACCTGCCCCTGGGAGGAAAAGTCTTGAACTCTAGTTTGTATCCCTGGGACACAATATATTAACCACCCAACGATCCAGAATGTTTCAAACATAAGCCTGAGCGAAAAAAGGAAAGTCTGCCCCCACTCGATCCATTCCCGGATCGGGGGCAGACCTTTCATGCTGATTTTGAGTCAGCAACGGGTTTCTTAGATTGCTTCCCCTTGCTGCAGTACTGATTGGACTTCCAAGAGGGCTTGGACTGATCCTGCTTGGAGGAAGAAGAGGAAGACTTACCAGAGAAGTTACGAAAGGAACGAAAATTACTCTGAAGACCCTTTCTGTTTATTTCTCTAATCTGGAGTTAGAGAATGCCCCTTCCCTCCCATATCATCAGAAATAATCTCAGCCAAACCTGGCCCAAAGAAGGTCTTACCCTAGTAAGGAATGGACCAAAGCTTAGATTTAGATGATACATCCGCAGACCAGGACTTTAACCATAAGGCCCTGCGCGTCAGAACAGCAAAGCCAGAAATCTTTGCTCCCAACTTGATGACCTTTAAAAAAGCATCCGCAATAAAAGAATTAGCCAATTTTAAAGCTATAATTCTATCCTGAATCTCCTCAAGAGGAGTTTCCTGCTGAATAGAATCAGACAATGCATCCGCACTGGTAACCGTAGCAATACACACAGCAGACTGCCATTGGAACCCCTGGCGAACATACATCCTTTTAAGTAAAGCCTCCAACTTCTTATCCATGGGATCCTTAAAAGAACAACTATCCTCAATAGGAATAGTGGTCCTCTTGGCCAAAGTGGAAATAGCTCCCTCTACACCTTAGGAACCGTCTGCCAAGATTCCTTAATAGAATCCGCAAAAGGAAACATCTTCCTAAAAATTGGAGACGGGGAAAAACGAATTCCAGGCTTCTCTCATTCCCGTGTAATAATCTCTGAAACACGATCTGGAACAGGAAATACTTCCGCCACTGAAGGAACTTCAAAAAACGTATTAAGTTTACTAGCCTTCTTGGGAGTAACTATGACCGTCGAGTCAGAGTAATCCAAAGTAGCCAAAACCTCCCTAAGTAACAAATGGAGGTGCTCCAGCTTAAATCTGAAAGAAACCACCTCAGAATCAGCAGTAGGAATTACACTATCAGAGTCTGAAATTTCACCCTCAGACGCTACCTATCTTCTTCATCAGACCTATGGGAAGAAACATTTGACATAACTCATAGTCAGAAACCTTATACTTCCTTTTGCGCTTCTCCTGCAATACAGGAAAAGCAGACAAAGCCTCCTCAGATACAGCAGAGGATATGTGAATAGCCATATCCTGCAAAGAAAAAACAACCTGAGACGAACTGCAGGGCACTGCATAAGAAGAGGATAGAGATTGGGGAGAAAGCTGCGGTATAGCTTTAACAGGAGACTCCTGAACAACATCCTCCTTAGATAATGAAGGCTCTGAATCAAAAAGCCTATCCCTGTAATACAATGTTATCTCACTACAAGAAGAACAAAAAGGGATAGGAGGCTCCACATTAGCATTTAAATATAAAGTGCAAGTGACAGCTTGCAGGTCCTCTTGGTCCATCTCTAGCACACAAATATAACAATATTTTTTAAAGAAAACAAAAAATGTTGCTATCACTTTAAGAGAACTTTTTTTACTAAAGAATGCCAAAAAATTAACCCAGAACCCCCGCTACACACCTCTACACCTCAACAAGCCTTGCTGAGGCGCTTACCTGCCCAGACCGGAGGAAAACCCAAGCAATTCGGACATTAAATCTTGAACCAGAGGAATACCTGCATTCGCACTGCAAACGAAAGAAGGCTCTAAACAACCTCTCACTTCCGCAAAGCAGCAGAAACACACAGGAAGAAAGCAGCAGAAACTCCACCCATCGTGGGTGTACCCAACCACCTCCCGGCCAGCATTACATTTAACACTGCAAACAGCCGCTGGGAGGAAAAGAAAGTGCGTGACTCTCTTATACACCTAGCAGTCCGTACCTCCCCATCCAAACACAAAATAATGAGCCTGAACAAGGAGAGCTGAACACCACTCCTAAATATAGCCAATATCCTCTCACAGTGCCCCACAAAAACTAAACTGCCACAATAAAAAACCTGCACATAAACAGGATTAACATCCCAAAATTAACCCCATAAGTGTCAAAACTTTTCTGAACTTTCTCTATATCAGAAAAATAAAAGTAGCACTTGCCTCCATCACAGTCTGCCCGGCAGCAGGGCAGCTCACAAGGTTTGAAAGGCTTCATCCCTCACATGGACCTGTGGAAAGTAAAAAAGATCAAGTAAACCTACTTAGAATTTTTAAAATAAGGGCAGTAAAAACTGATTGGGAGGCACAGTGGGGATTATACCCCACAAGTTCCCAAATGCTTAAAAGCCACCACTGCTCTACTGAAGAGACTGACATGGACTACAGCTACAACCCAGAAAACAGAGCAAACCTGTTTTGCTTAAAAATAAACTCTTGATTGAAGAATCAGACACCTAACTTTACCCCTTCCTTGCAACTGATACAAGCAAAGAAAATGACTGGGGGTTGTGGGTAAGGGAGTTGGATTTAACAGCTTTGCTGTGGTGCTCTTTGCCTCCTCCTGCTGGTCAGGAGTGATATTCCCAATAGTAATTATGATGATCCGTGGACTCACTGTGTCATTAGAAAGAAAATCATTATCTGAAAAATGTTATTCTTGGGCTTAGTGTTAAAGATAAAGGTAATTATTCACTTGTCATCTAAATCTTGTGCTGTTTCTTTCTTGCATAAATGTTCATATTGATTGTCTCTTTTGATATAATTTTAGGTTTACCTATATACTATTAAAAAAAGTTTCCTGTAAATCAATTACTTAAACCAATGAAATATATACACATATAAATTTTAAATATTTAATTCATTTAAATGAACCACAGAAATGAAAACATACAAATCCGTTAGTGTTACACACACATTTGTCTAAAGGATCTTCAAGTGTATGTCATAAGGATTAAATATTTTGCTTGGTTGACTGAAATTCTAAAATCAAAAATAATAAGAAAAAAAAAAAAAAGAAAAAAAAAAAAAAGACAAACGGCAGAGAAATTTTAACCTATAACTTAAAAAGTAGTCCATATTAACCCTCTACCGTGGTCGTTAATTATATTTTTTTTATACATTTCTGGTGGGTTCACAGAGCAAGTAGACTAATAAAATCAGTCTCTTTAACACAAAAAAACCTTGTCTTACAAATTGTATTTAGCGGACTAATTCTGTAATCTAGAGGAGAAATTAACATGTGTGGAGGGAAAGCAGATGAAAGACTTTAGATGGCTCGATTAAAAGAAAATACTAAAATGTTTAGCATTAATGAAAAGATTCCAGTTTGTAGACTGGTGATGACATTTAAAACAGTTATAAAATTAGACTTTGAGGTCAAGAAATTAATTGTATACAGAGGTGAATGAAAATATATGTAGGTGTGAACAAATAGTTGTAAAATGATAAAGTAACAAATGCATTGCTTGTCCCCCAGGATGACATATCAGGCTTGTGCAACTCCACACAATAATAGAACGTAATTGTAAAATTATCTTTTTTTTTATCCTAGTACTTGAAAGAATTGTTAAAGTAATTTGTCTTAAAAAAGCCCTGAAATATAATGTACATTTCACTTCTGGACATAGCATAAATAAATGTCCAGTATGTAGAAATTGGATATCTAAAAAAAATATATATAGATCACCCTCATTAAATACAGATTTTTCATAATCTTCAGGGCATAAAACAGTCAAGTTTACTGCACTGAAAACATGGTATTAGCTTTCATGTGGTGATGTTGCGGGGGGGGGGAGGGTAAACAAAAAAAATGAGACACAAATTAATTGTTTGCAGCATCGGCCTGGCGGGACCATCTATCTTCCTCTACACCAGAATCATATTCATCCTCTGTCACATCCTTAGCCTGGGTCCTGAAAGAGAGCATCATTATATTTAGAAAAAAGCATTTAAACCAAGCATCTATAAATTTGCAACTATAGCAGGATTGTTTAATACGGACTAAACCAAATAAAAAAAGGTGAGGCGATTACACATGAATGGTCAGGGATTCTCAATCACAGTGTCAGAACACGCTGGTGGCACACAGAATTTGAGTTGACAGTAAAACAGATCTTACATTATTCATGGTATTTTGGGAATTAATGCATATTAACTTGAAAGATTTTTGTGATGTGCCATTTTATATTGTCTGGTCCAAATACTTAACATATACGATTTTGAAAAATATATTGGAGGGCATAAATAGTATCAGTTTAAAATAGGCAATAACAAAAACCATAAATAACGTCAAACTAGCCAAAATCCTTTAGTAAGTGCTACACATACACATGGGCAAAAATATGGAAAGTACTGCAAGTATGATTACATTTTTGTTATCTTGACTCATTCTAGGAGCACTCACCAATGAAGATTTTCAAAGCAGTAAAATCTAAGGGCCAGTATAATCCAGGAAACAGACAAATCAGAAATCAAGTTTAAAAGCAGAAAAATACTGCATTAAGATTTTTTTTTGGCCCAAATATGGTATCAGAAGGAGCACACATTTTTGAGTTTGAAGAGATCAACACTTTTTCCACAAGCTTCGGATGTTGAGAAAAAAATAGATCTCACTAAAAGTTTGAAAAAATAATCACCCAATAATTTATCTCATGATGGTGAGAGTCCATGAGTCATCAGGTGTGGAAATTTTCCTCCTGACCACTAGGAGGCGGCAAATGACAATCCAACACACCAAAGCTTTAAATCCCTCCAACTTCCCATGATCTTCAAGTCATACATATAGTCAAGTAAATGAGGAAAACAGAAAAGCAGGAAACATAAAGCAAAGCAAATTAAGTGCTAAACAAGTATTGTCGCTATATGAACAAAAAGAAAGGGCAGGGCTCATGGACTATTATTATCATGAAATTAATTAAAGGAACAGTCAAGTCCAAAAAACCTTTCATGATTTAAATAGGGAATGTAATTTTAAAAAACTTTCCAATTTACTTTTAACACCAATTTTGCTTTTTGCTTTGTTCCTTTGGTATTCTTAGTTGAAAGCTTATTCTAGGAGGGTCATATACTAATTTCTTAGACCTTGAAGACTGCCTCTAATCTGAATGCATTTTGACCACTAGAGGGCATCAGTTCATGTGTTTCATATAGATAACAGAGCTCATGCACGTGAAGTTACCCTGGAGTGAGCACTGATTGGCTAAAAAGCAAGTCTGTCAAAATTACTGAAATAAGGAGGAAGCCTGCAGAGGCTTAGATACAAGATAATCACAGAGGTAGAAAGTGTATTTATATAACTGTGTTGGGTATGTAAAACTGGGGAATGGGTAATAAAGGGAATATCTTTCTTTTTAAACAACAAAAATTCTGGTGTTGACTGTCCCTTTAATTTATCAAGTAAGCATACATTTTGTTTTCTTTCATCAGATGGCGAGAGTCCATCAGTCATCACATGTGGGAATCTATGCCAAAGCAGTTAAGTTCACAAGATCACCTTGAAATGTGGGGGTGGACAACATTGAAGGCAGGACGTTACTAATCAGGCACTATGGCATGCAGTACTATACTGCCAAAAGCAGCAGAAGAGGCATACATATCAAGGTGATACAATCCTACCAGGAGGGCAAAGTTTCCCAAACCTCAAAATGCCTATAAATACACCCCTCACCACACCCACAATTCAGTTTAACGAATAGCCAAGTAGTGGGGTGATAAAGAAAGGAGTAAAAAGCATCAACAAAAGGAATTTGGAAATAATTGTGCTTTATACAAAAAATCATAACCACCATAAAAAAGGGGGTGGGCCTCATGGACTCTTACCAATATGAAAGAAATTAATTTATCAGGTAAGTTCTTACATAAATTATGTTTTCTTTCATGTAATTGGCAAGAGTCCATGAACTAGTGACGTATGGGATAGCAATACCAAAGATGTGGAACTCCACGTAAGAGTCACTAGAGAGGGAGGGATAAAAATAAAAACAGTAATTTTCCTCTGAAAAAAATAATCCACAATCCAAAATATAAGTTAATTCTCATAAATGTGAGGAATGACGCAATAAATTCTAGCATTTTTTGCACCTGCGAACCTAACAGCCCGCAATTTAGAAAAAAAGTCAAATGAAAAAAAATTTCAGGTAAGAAAAAAATGTACTTATATGCATTTCCCAAAAATGAAACGGACAGTCTGTAAGAAGGAAATATACTGATTAACCTGAATCATGGCAAATATAAGTATAAAACATATATTTAGAACTTTACATAAAAAGTGCCAAACCATAGCTGAGAGTGTCATAAATAAAATAAGACTTACTTACCAAATGACACTCATCTATATATAGTAGATAGCCAAACCAGTACTGAAACGAGAATCAGCAGAGGTAATGGTATATAAGAGTATACCGTCGATCTGAAAAGGGAGGTAGGAGAAGAAATCTCTACGACCGATAACAGAGAACCTATGAAATAAATCCCCGATAGGATGACCATAGCATTCAATAGGCAATACTCCCTTCACATCCCTCTGTCATTCACTGCACTCTGAGAGGAAAACCGGGCTTCAGCATGCTGCAAAGCGCATATCAACGTAGAAATCTAGCACAAACTTACTTCACCACCTCCATAGGAGGCAAAGTTTGTAAAACTGAATTGTGGGTGTGGTGGGGGGTGTATTTATAGGCATTTTGAGGTTTGGGAAACTTTGCCCCTCCTGGTAGTAATGTATATCCCATACGTCACTAGCTCATGGACTCTTGCCAATTACATGAAAGAAAACTTAAACCAACAGCAGAAAAATCAGACTGAAACTGCTGCCTGAAGAACTTTTCTACCAAAAACTGCTCCAAAGAAGCAAATACATCAAAATGGTAGAATTTAGTAAATGTATGCAAAGAAGACCAAATAGCAGCTTTGCAAATCTGATCAACTGAAGCTTCATTCTTAGAAGGCCAGGAAGTGGAAACTGATCTAGTAAAATGAGCTGTAATTCTCTGAGGCGGGGCTTTACCCAACTCCAAATAGGCTTGATGAATCAAAAGTTTTAACCACGAAGCCAAGGAAACAGCAGAAGCCTTCTGACCTTTCCTGGAACCAGAAAAGATAACAAATAGACTATAAGTCTTCCTGAAATCTTTAGTAGCTTCAACATGATATTTCAAAGCTCTCACCACATCCAAAGAATGTAAAGATCTTTCCAAAGAACTCTTAGGATTAGGACACAAAGAAGGGACAACAATTTCTCTACTAATGTTGTTAGAATTTACAACCTTAGGTAGAAATTTAAATTAAGTCCGCAAAACTGCCTTATCCTGATGAAAAATCAGAAAAGGTGATTCACAAAAGAGAGCGGATAATTAAGAAACTCTTCTAGCAGAAGAGATGGCCAAAAGAAACAACACTTTCCAAGAAAGTAGTTTAATGTCTAAAGAATGCATAGGCTCAAACGGAGGAGCCTGTAAAGCCTTCAAAACCAAATTAATACTCCAAGGAGGAGAGATTGATTTAATGACAGGCTTGATACGAACCAAAGCCTGCACAAAACAATGAATATCAGGAAGTTTAGCAATCTTTCTATGAAATAAAACAGAAATAGCAGAGATTTGTCCTTTCAAGGAACTTGCAGACAAACCTTTATCCAAACCATCCTGAAGAAACTGTAAAATTCTAGGAATTCTAAAAGAATGCCAAGAGAATTTATGAGAACACCATGAAATGTAAGTCTTCCAAACTCGATAATAAATCTTTCTAGAAACAGATTTACGAGCCTGTAACATAGTATTAATCACTGAGTCAGAGAAACCTCTATGACTAAGCGTTTAATTTCAATACCTTCAAATTTAATGATTTGAGATCCTGATGGAAAAACGGACCTTGAGATAGAAGGTCTGGCCTTAATGGAAGTGGCCAAGGTTGGCAACTGGACATACAAACAAGATCCGCATACCATAATCTGTGAAGCCATGCTGGGGCCACCAGCAGCACAAACGATTGCTCCATGATGATTTTGGAGATCACTCTTGGAAGAAGAACTAGGGGCGGGAAAATATAAGCAGCAAGGAAGTGTCAATGCATCCACTGCTTCCGCCTGAGGATCCCTGGACCTGGACAGTTACCTGGGAAGATTTTTGTTTAGCTGAGATGCCATTAGATCTATTTCTGGAAGCCCCCACATCTGAACAATTTGAGAAAACACACCTGGGTGGAGAGACCATTCTCCTGGATGTAAAGTCTGACGACTGAGGTAATCCGCTTCCCAATTGTCTATACCTGGGATATGAACAGCAGAAATTAGACAGGTGGACAGGTGCTGGATTCCGCCCCAAACAAGTGTCCGAGAAACTTCTTTCATAGCTTGAGGACTGAGTCCCACCCTGATGATTGACATATGCCACAGTTATATTGTCTGTCTGAAAACAAATTAACGGTTCTCTCCTTAACAGAGGCGAAGACTGAAGGGCTCTGAAAAACGCACAGAGTTCCAAAATATTGATTAGTAATCTCACCTCTTGAGATTTCCAAACCCCTTGTGCTGTCAGAGATCCACAAACAGCTCCCCAACCTGAAAGACTCGCATCTGTTGTGATCACAGTCCAGAATGGACGAACGAAAGAGGCCCCTAAAATTATACGATGGTGATCTAACCACCAAGTCAGAGAAAGTCAAACATTTGGATTTAAGGATATTAATTGTGATATCCTTGTATAATCCCTGCACCATTGGTAAAGCATACAAAGCTGGAGAGGTCTCATATGAAAACGAGCAAAGGGGATCGCGTCCGATGCTGCAGTCATGAAACCTAAAACTTCCATGCACATAGCTACTGAAGGGAATGACTGAGACTGAAGGTTCCGACAGGCTGCAACCAATTTCAAACGTCTCTTGTCTGTTAGAGACAAAATCATGGACACTGAATCTATCTGGAAACCTAAAAAGGTTACCTTTGTCTGAGGAATCAAATAACTTTTTGGTAAATTGATCCTCCAACCATGTCTTCGAAGAAACAATACTAGTTGATTTGTGTGAGATTCTGCAGAACGTAAAGACTGAGCGAGTACCAAGATATCGTCCAAATAAGGAAATACCGCAATACCCCGCCCGCTCTCCGATTACAGAGAGTAGGGCACCTAGATCCTTTGAAAAGATTCTTGGAGCTGTCGCTAGGCCAAAAGGAAGAGCAACAAATAGGTAATGCTTGTCTAGAAAAGAGAATCTCAGGAACTGATAGTGATCTGGATGAATCGGAATATGAAGATATGCATCCTGTAAGTCTATTGTGGACATATAATGCCCTTGCTGAACAAAAGGCAGAATAGTCCTTATAGTCACCATTTTGAAAGTTGGTACTCTTACATATCGATTCAAAATCTTTAGATCCAAAACTGAATGAATTTTCTTTCTTTGGGACAATGCATAGATTTGAATAAAACCCCAGACCCTGTTCCTGAAACGGAACTGGCATGATTACCCCTGATAACTCCAGGTCTGAAACACACTTCAGGAAAGCCTGAGCCTTTACTGGGTTTGCTGGAATGCATGAGAGAAAAAAATCTTCTCACAGGCGGTCTTACTCTGAGCTAGAATGAGGGCCGCACCTTCATGCGGACTTGGGGGCTGGTTTTGATCTCTTAAATGGCTTGGATTTATTCCAATTTGAAGAAGGCTTCCAATTGGAAGCAGATTCCTTAGGGGAAGGATTAGGTTTCTGTTCCTCATTTTGTCGAAAGGAATGAAAACGGTTAGAAGCTTTAGATTTACCCTTAGGTCTTTTATCCTGAGGCATAAAAACTCCCTTCCCCCCAGTGACAGTTGAAATTATTGAATCCAACTGAGAACCAAATAATTTATTACCTTGGAAAGAAAGAGATAGCAATCTGGACTTAGAAGACATATCAGCATTCCAAGATTTGAGCCACAAAGCTCTTCTAGCTAAAATAGCTAAAGACATAGATTTAACATCAATTTTGATAATATCAAAAATAGCATCACAAATTAAATTATTAGCATGTTGAATCAACTTAACAATGCTAGACAAATCATGATCCGATACTTGTTGCGCTAAAGTTTCCAACCAAAAAGTTGAAGCAGCTGCAACATCAGTCAAAAAAAATTGCAGGCCTAAGAAGATAACCTGAATATAAATAAGCTTTCCATAGATAAGACTCAAGTTTACTAACTAAAGGATCTTTAAAAGAAGTACTATCTTCCTAGGAATAGTAGTACGTTTAGCAAGAGTAGAGGATAGCCCCATCAACTTTGGGGATCTTTTCCCAAAACTCCAATCTAACTGGCAAAGGATACAATTTTTTAAACCTTGAAGAAGGAATAAAAGAAGTACCAGGCCTATTCCATTCTTTAGAAATCATATCAGAAATAGAATCAGGAACTGGAAAAACCTCTGGAATAACCACAGGAGGTTTATAAACAGAATTTAAACGTTTACTAGTTTTAATATCAAGAGGACTAGTTTCCTCCATATCTAATGTAATAAACACTTCTTTTAACAGAGAACGAATATACTCCATTTTAAATAAATAAGAGGATTTGTCAGTGTCAATATCTGAGGCAGGATCATCTGAATCAGAAAGATCCTCGTCAGAGAAGGATAATTTTTTTTTTCATTTGAAATTTCATCAACCTTATGAGAGGTTTTAAAAGACCTTTTACGTTTATTAGAAGGCGGAATGGCAGACAAAGCCTTCTGAATGGAATCAGCAATAAATTCTTTTAAATTCACAGGTATATCTTGTGCATTAGATGTTGAGGGAACAGCAACAGGTAATGAACTACTACTGATGGATACATTCTCTGCATGTAAAAGTTTATCAGGACAAGTATTACAAACCACAGCTGGATGTATAACCCCCACAAGTTTACAACAAATGCACTTAGCTTTGGTAGAACTGTTTTCAGGCCGCAGGGTTCCATTAGTGATTTCCGTGACAGGATCAGATTGAGACATCTTGCAAATGCAAGAGAAAGAAACAACATATAAAGCAAAATTATCAATTTCCTTATATGGCAGTTTCAGGAATGGGAAAAAATGCAAACAGCATAGCCCTCTGACATAGAAAAAAGGCAGGAGGCAAATAGAAATGGGGTCTTAAATAAAAGACACACTCGCGTCATAGATGACGCAAATGACTCAGCGTCAACTAAGACGCCAGAAATGACGAATTTGCGTCAATGAACGTAACTTTGCGCCAAAAAAATCTCGCTCCAAGAATGACGCAATAAGCATTTTGCGCCCTCGAAGCCTAATTCTGATCACAAATTTAAAAGACAGTCAATTGGAAAAAGAGACTATACCCCAGGTAAGAATTTTTTTTTTCTTCATAAAAAAAGCATTTCCCAGAAACTGACAGTCTGCAAAAGGAAATATACTGAAAACCTGAATCATGGCAAATATAAGTACAATACATATATTTAGAACTTTATATAAATACATAAAGTGCCAAACCATAGCTGAGAGTGTCTTAAGTAATGAAAACATAGTTACCAAAAGACACCCATCCACATATAGCAGATAGCCAAACCAGTACTGAAACGGTTATCAGTAGAGGTAATGGAATATGAGAGTATATCGTCGATCTGAAAAGGGAGGTAGGAGATGAATCTCTACGACCGATAACCTATGAAAAAGATCCCTGTGAGGAAAACCATTGCATTCAATAGGTGATACTCCCTTCACATCCCTCTGACATTCACTGTACTCTGAGAGGAATCGGGCTTCAGCAAAGCTGAGAAGCGCATATCAACGTAGAAATCTTAGCACAAAATCGTACTTCACCACCTCCATAGGAGGCAAAGTTTGTAAAACTGAATTGTGGGTGTGGTGAGGGGTGTATTTATAGGCATTTTGAGGTTTGGGAAACTTTGCCCCTCCTGGTAGGATTGTATTTCCCATACGTCACTAGTTCATGGACTCTTGCCAATTACATGAAAGAAATATTTATGGGTAACCTCGCCTGAGGAGATTAAACTCCTTGTGCTTTCTGAGACCCCCAGACTGCACCCTAACCTAATAAGGCTGGCATCTGTGGAAATTAATATCCACAATGGCCGAAGAAAGGAGGCCCCCTAAACCATGGAATGGTTAATCTTTGCTGTTCTCAGGAGAATAATGCAGTCCTGAACCTCATCCAGTCGTTTTTCCCGAGAAAAGAGTTCTGAAAGATACTCACACCATTCAGTGGTAGCAGCAGCAACACAGGAAAAACTAACAGCAGGTCGAAACATAAAGCCTGCAAGCTAAAAAGATTGACTATGAAATCCTTCAAGTGTACCATCTAATCCTTAAAAGAACTAAACTCCAAAGGAATAGTCATATGCCTGGCAAGAGGAAATAGCTGCATCCACCTTAGGAATAGTTTCCCAAATCTCTGTATTAACAGAAGGAAGACAAAACACAGATTTAAACTTAGCAGGAACTGACTCAGGCATGGGAAAAGAGAAAGGCTGCTTAGTAGCTGCCTTAAAGGGATAGCCTAGTCAAAATTAAACTTTAATGATTCAGATAGAGAATGCAATTTTAAGCAACTTTCTAATTTACTCCTATTATTTTTTCTTTGTGCTCTTGGTATCTTTATTTGAAAAAGCAATAATGTAAGCATAGAAGCCGGCCCATTTTTGGTTCAGCACCTGGGTAGCACATTTTTTTTATAGGTGTCTAAATGTATCCACCAATCAGCAAGCGCTACCCAGGTGCTGAACCAAAAATGGGCTGGCTCTTAAGCTAACATTCAATTAAAGATTCCAATAGAACAAAGAAAAATTAATAGAAGTAAATTAGAAAGTTGCTTAAAATTGCCTGCTCTATCTGAATCATGAAAGTTTAATTTTGACTAGACTATCCCTTTAAAGGGACACTAAACCCAAAAAATTTCTTTCATGATTCAGACAGATAATACAATTTTAAACAAGATTCCAATTTACTGCAATTATCTAACTTGCTTCATTCTTTAGATATCCTTTGTTGAAAAAAAATAGCAATGCACATGGGTGTGCCAATCACACGAGTCATCTATGTGCAGCCACCAATCAGAAGCTACTGAGCCTATCTAGATATGCTTTCAGGAAAGACTATCAAGAGAATGAAGCAAATTAGATAATAGAAGTAACTTAGAAAGTTGTTTAAAATTGTATTCTCTATCTGAATCACAATTTTTTTTTGGGGGGTCCCTTTAAAAGGACAGTAAGGGGTCGTGGCCTAACTGAGCAGGGAGATGGTCGCATAAGCACAGAGCTCCGCTCAGCACACTGGCTAATAAGCAGTTTAATTGACCCCAAGTGCTGTACCTTGCAAGCAAAATTAATAGGGTGCCCATACTAAACCCACCACTACTGGAGAAACTTGCAACTGGCAGCAGAGGAAGCGGCAGAATCACGGAGACGGCCATAGAAGTATAGGATCCATTACAGACTCACCGGATGACAGGAGAAGGCAGAATCCGGTGGAATACACAGCAACAAGCGGCTGAGGATTAAGAGCTCCTTGCGAGGAGCGGTGGATGGTGAGAGGGTCGGCAGCATTGTGGATGGAGGCCGCAGGGCTCAAACAGAGTTACCAAGATGGCGCCGGCCCTACAGAAGCTGCAGAAATAAAGACGCAGCATGGTGTCTGACAGAATAGAGGGAAAATCCATGATCCAGATGCTAAGGTGAGACCATGCAGAAAGCATATTAACACAGCTCACATGTGAACGCCATAAAATAACAGCGAAACCATATTTCAAATAAAATAACACAGAGGGGAAACAAGGGGATAAATTTCCAATATCAGCCTATAACCGCAATAAGGAGCAGCCTGTGACTACGGTTACTTCTGGCATAGACAGTCAAAGAGAACAAGAGAAAATAAACTATACAGCCACAGGGAACAATTATTATCTTAATGTCAAGGGGTAGAAACACAGCAACGAGATCTGATAAATAGAGACATACTTGACCCCTTATTATAAGCTACCACGTGTAGAGGCTGCAGTACCAGATATATACAAGGACACTACTATAATGTCTACTAGAAGATTGATTAAGGGAGATAAAACACCCAAAACAGTCACAGTAAACGCTTTTTTCAAAACATCACAGAACATAAAACCGAATCTTTTAACAGAGCTAGATCTAGAAGTACAAGAGGAATCAAATATGGAACCTACAGCGACAGATGAAGACCTGACCCCAGTTACAAAAGGGGATCTGAGAGACTTGGTCTCTAAACAAGATATCACATCAAACTTCGAAAGATTATGGAATAAAATTGATAATATGCATACGGCGATGACTAACAGCCTAGCAGATATTAAAACAGAAATAACGGAGCTAGGAGGCCGTATTGACTCCTTAGAGGAACACACTGACACGCTAGTGGAAGATATTACTAATGTCACTCAATCGGTTGCTGCCCACCATCAAGAGCTAAATGAGATCCAGGAGAAAATAGAAGACCTGGAAAATAGCAGTAGGAGAAATAATATTAGACTGAAAGGGGTGCCAGAGGCTATCCGAAACAAAGATCTCCTCTCCTATATAGCCCAACTTTTTCATCAAGTGACGGCGGAGAAAGCAGAATTCAACATGGGCATTGAAAGAGCACACAGAGCCCTCAAACCTAGACCTAAAGAGGGTATGCCTCCCAGAGACATTATAATCAAGATGGCACTGTTTCAAGATAAAGATAAGGTCCTGCAAGCAGCCCGAAAAAACACCACGTTCAAGTTCCAGGGAAACATAATACAATTCTATCAAGATCTTAGTATCAGGACTCTACAGCGAAGAGGCTCCCTGAGACCACTTACACAGCTCTTGCGGAAACATCAAATCCCCTATAAATGGGGCTTCCCCTTTGCACTTTATATTACCAAAGACTCCAAAACGATAACCATCAAAGAACCAATGGACATACCAGAAGTCTGTAACATCCTAGGATTAGAAGCTCCCCAGCTTCCATCCTCTACACAGTCAACTCATTCACAGAAAGTAGTGGAATAGCTGTCAAAAGCGCAATGGTCCAAGTCAAATAGGAAAAAACAGAAAATATGAGACCCCTACCGCAAACCAACAAAGAACTTAGGAGATCCCTCTCTTACAGGGAAAACAAGCTTCAGTGAAGACCTAGCCGATTCCTAAACAGCAGAACAGTATATACTCAGACCTACTCGATAAGGACTTGGAAAACAAAGATGGTCTGATGTGACTTAAACTAAGATGTGGTCACTGGGGATATTTCCCCCCTCTCCCATTTTCTGTAGTGGGAAGAAGCTACCGGGCTGCAGCGAATGGGAACAACTTAGCTTAAATATCACGTATCAGCACTTGAGAACTTTTCAAGCCAGCGTTGCTGGAGCAACACTTCCAGTAACTTTTTTCTGATCTTCATTAATTTCCTCTTCTTGATTCCTTTTGTTACTCTATCACCTCTCCCCTCCTCTTACTACCTAACCTTTTTCCTCCCTTCTCTTTCAACCTCTGCCATCTTTCCTTTGGCCTCAGTTTATACCTTGCTGCGTAGGAAGAGATCTATGGGACCCACTCCTTGGGTTACAAGTTATGATGTTATGTTTGAATGTTATTTATCTTATTATGTGTTTAAGGATGCCGGGAGTGGAAAGCTCCCATTGTTAGACTCCCACGAATATATGGAGAAACAATGCAACTTAGAAAACAGTAGAGCCAAGAAGGGTGACGTAGGTGTTGGGGCTGTTTCGATACGAGGTAAGTTAGATAATTTAAACCAAGTAGGGTATGGCAGGTGAGCTGCGGATTATCTCCCATAATGTAAGGGGTTTAAATACAGATGTCAAGAGACGACTGGCCTTTAAACAGTACAATACACTTAGAGCCAACATACTATTTTTACAAGAGACACACTTGGTTGAACCACTCCTCCCTTATTATTGGACTAAAAAATATTCAACACATTACCATGCCACAGTAGGAACAAAAAAAAACATAATTTATGCTTACCTGATAAATTCCTTTCTTCTGTTGTGTGATCAGTCCACGGGTCATCATTACTTCTGGGATATAACTCCTCCCCAACAGGAAATGCAAGAGGATTCACCCAGCAGAGCTGCATATAGCTCCTCCCCTCTACGTCACTCCCAGTCATTCGACCAAGAATCAACGAGAAAGGAGAAACCAAGGGTGAAGTGGTGACTGGAGTATAATTTAAAAGATATTTACCTGCCTTAAAACAGGGCGGGCCGTGGACTGATCACACAACAGAAGAAAGGAATTTATCAGGTAAGCATAAATTATGTTTTCTTCTGTTATGTGTGATCAGTCCACGGGTCATCATTACTTCTGGGATACCAATACCAAAGCAAAAGTACACGGATGACGGGAGGGATAGGTAGGCTCATTATACAGAAGGAACCACTGCCTGAAGAACCTTTCTCCCAAAAATAGCCTCCGA
Organism: Bombina bombina; assembly: GCF_027579735.1. NCBI lineage: Eukaryota > Metazoa > Chordata > Amphibia > Anura > Bombinatoridae > Bombina > Bombina bombina. The sequence continues at coordinate 596,758,625 of NC_069504.1, forward strand.
AGAAGCAAAAGTGTCAAATTTGTAAAATTTGGAAAAAGTATGAAGTGAAGACCAAGTTGCAGCCTTGCAAATCTGTTCAACAGAGGCCTCATTCTTAAAGGCCCAAGTGGAAGCCACAGCTCTAGTAGAATGAGCTGTAATTCTTTCAGGAGGCTGCTGTCCAGCAGTCTCATAAGCTAAACGAATTATGCTACGAAGCCAGAAAGAGAGAGAGGTAGCCGAAGCCTTATGACCTCTCCTCTGACCAGAGTACACGACAAACAGAGAAGACGTTTGTCGAAAATCCTTAGTTGCCTGCAAGTAGAACTTGAGGGCACGAACTACATCCAGATTGTGTAGAAGACGTTCCTTCCTTGAAGAAGGATTTGGACACAAGGATGGAACAACAATCTCTTGATTGATATTCCTGGTAGTGACTACCTTAGGTAAGAACCCAGGTTTAGTACGCAGAACTACCTTGTCTGAGTGAAAAATCAGATAAGGAGAATCACAATGTAAGGCTGATAACTCAGAGACTCTTCGAGCCGAGGAAATAGCCATTAAAAACAGAACTTTCCAAGATAACAATTTTATATCAATGGAATGAAGGGGTTCAAACGGAACTCCCTGTAAAACATTAAGAACTAAGTTTAAACTCCATGGTGGAGCAACAGTTTTAAACACAGGCTTGATCCTAGCTAAAGCCTGACAAAAGGCCTGGACGTCTGGATTTTCTGACAGACGCCTGTGTAACAAGATGGACAGAGCTGAAATCTGTCCCTTTAATGAGCTAGCCGATAAACCCTTTTCTAAACCTTCTTGTAGAAAGGACAATATCCTAGGAATCCTAACTTTACTCCAGGAGTAACCTTTGGATTCGCACCAATATAGGTATTTACGCCATATCTTATGGTAAATCCTTCTGGTAACAGGTTTCCTAGCCTGTATCAGGGTATTAATAACCGACTCAGAAAAACCACGTTTTGATAAGATCAAGCGTTCAATTTCCAAGCAGTCAGCTTCAGAGAAGTTAGATTTTGATGTTTGAATGGACCCTGTATCAGAAGGTCCTGTCTTAGAGGTAGAGACCAAGGCGGACAGGATGACATGTCCACTAGATCTGCATACCAAGTCCTGCGCGGCCACGCAGGCGCTATTAGAATCACTGATGCTCTTTCCTGTTTGATTTTGGCAATCAATCGAGGAAGCAGCGGGAAGGGTGGAAACACATAAGCCATCCCGAAGTTCCAAGGTGCTGTCAAAGCATCTATCAGAACCGCTCCCGGATCCCTGGATCTGGACCCGTAGCGAGGAAGTTTGGCGTTCTGGCGAGACGCCATGAGATCTACCTCTGGTTTGCCCCAACGTCGAAGTATTTGGGCAAAGACCTCCGGATGAAGTTCCCACTCCCCCGGATGAAAAGTCTGGCGACTCAAGAAATCCGCCTCCCAGTTCTCCACTCCCGGGATGTGGATTGCTGACAGGTGGCAAGAGTGAGACTCTGCCCAGCGAATTATTTTTGATACTTCCATCATTGCTAGGGAGCTTCTTGTCCCTCCTTGATGGTTGATGTAAGCTACAGTCGTGATGTTGTCCGACTGAAACCTGATGAACCCCCGAGTTTTTAACTGGGGCCAAGCCAGAAGGGCATGGAGAACTGCTCTCAATTCCAGAATGTTTATTGGCAGGAGACTCTCCTCCTGATTCCATTGTCCCTGAGCCTTCAGAGAATTCCAGACAGCGCCCCAACCTAGAAGGCTGGCGTCTGTTGTTACAATTGTCCAGTCCGGCCTGCTGAACGGCATCCCCCTGGACAGATGTGGCCGAGAAAGCCACCATAGAAGAGAGTTTCTGGTCTCTTGATCCAGATTCAGAGTAGGGGACAAGTCTGAGTAATCCCCATTCCACTGACTCAGCATGCACAATTGCAGCGGTCTGAGATGTAGGCGTGCAAAGGGAACTATGTCCATTGCTGCTACCATTAAGCCGATCACCTCCATGCATTGAGCTACTGACGGGAGTTGAATGGAATGGAGGACACGGCATGCATTTAGAAGCTTTGTTAACCTGTTTTCTGTCAGGTAAATCTTCATTTCTACAGAATCTATAAGAGTCCCCAAGAATGGAACTCTTGTGAGAGGAAAAAGAGAACTCTTCTTTTCGTTCACTTTCCATCCATGCGACCTTAGAAATGCCAGAACTAACTCTGTATGAGACTTGGCAGTTTGAAAGCTTGAAGCTTGTATCAGAATGTCGTCTAGGTACGGAGCTACCGAAATTCCTCGCGGTCTTAGTACCGACAGAAGGGCACCCAGAACCTTTGTGAAGATTCTTGGAGCCGTAGCCAGTCCGAATGGAAGAGCTACAAACTGGTAATGCCTGTCTAAGAAGGCAAACCTTAGATACCGGTAATGATCTTTGTGAATCGGTATGTGAAGGTAAGCATCCTTTAAATCCACTGTGGTCATGTACTGACCCTTTTGGATCATGGGTAAGATTGTCCGAATAGTTTCCATTTTGAACGATGGAACTCTTAGGAATTTGTTTAGGATCTTTAAATCCAAGATTGGCCTGAAAGTTCCCTCTTTTTTGGGAACCACAAACAGGTTTGAGTAAAACCCTTGTCCTTGTTCCGACCGCGGAACCGGATGGATCACTCCCATTAATAACAGATCTTGTACACAGCGTAGAAACGCGTCTTTCTTTATCTGGTTTGTTGACAACCTTGACAGATGAAATCTCCCTCTTGGGGGAGAGAATTTGAAGTCTAGAAGGTATCCCTGAGATATGATCTCTAGCGCCCAGGGATCCTGGACATCTCTTGCCCAAGCCTGGGCGAAGAGAGAGAGTCTGCCCCCCACTAGATCCGGTCCCGGATCGGGGGCCCTCGGTTCATGCTGTCTTTGGGGCAGCAGCAGGTTTCCTGGCCTGCTTGCCCTTGTTCCAGGACTGGTTAGGTTTCCAGCCTTGTCTGTAACGAGCAACAGCTCCTTCCTGTTTTGGTGCAGTGGAAGTTGATGCTGCTCCTGCTTTGAAATTCCGAAAGGGACGAAAATTAGACTGTCTAGCCTTAGCTTTGGCTTTGTCTTGAGGTAGAGCGTGGCCCTTACCTCCTGTAATGTCAGCGATAATTTCTTTCAAACCGGGCCCAAATAAAGTTTGTCCCTTGAAAGGTATATTAAGTAATTTGGACTTAGAAGTTACATCAGCTGACCAGGATTTTAGCCACAGCGCCCTACGTGCCTGAATGGCGAATCCTGAGTTCTTAGCCGTAAGTTTGGTTAAATGTACTACGGCCTCCGAAATGAATGAATTAGCTAGTTTAAGGACTCTAAGCCTGTCCGTAATGTCGTCCAGCGTAGCTGAACTAAGGTTCTCTTCCAGAGACTCAATCCAAAATGCTGCCGCAGCCGTAATCGGCGCGATGCATGCAAGGGGTTGCAATATAAAACCTTGTTGAACAAACATTTTCTTAAGGTAACCCTCTAATTTTTTATCCATAGGATCTGAAAAAGCACAGCTATCCTCCACCGGGATAGTGGTGCGCTTAGCTAAAGTAGAAACCGCTCCCTCCACCTTAGGGACCGTTTGCCATAAGTCCCGTGTGGTGGCGTCTATTGGAAACATCTTTCTAAATATTGGAGGGGGTGAGAACGGCACACCGGGTCTATCCCACTCCTTAGTAACAATTTCAGTTAATCTCTTAGGTATAGGAAAAACGTCAGTACTCGCCGGTACTCGCAAAGTATTTATCCAACCTACACAATTTCTCTGGTATTGCAACAGTGTTACAATCATTAAGAGCCGCTAAGACCTCCCCTAGTAATACACGGAGGTTTTCCAATTTAAATTTAAAATTTGAAATATCTGAATCCAATCTGCTTGGATCAGAACCGTCACCCACAGAATGAAGCTCTCCGTCCTCATGCTCTGCAAGCTGTGACGCAGTATCAGACATGGCCCTAGTATTATCAGCGCACTCTGTTCTCACCCCAGAGTGATCACGCTTGCCTCTTAGTTCTGGTAATTTAGCCAAAACTTCAGTCATAACAGTAGCCATATCTTGTAATGTTATCTGTAATGGCTGCCCAGATGTACTAGGCGCCATAATATCACGCACCTCCCGGGCGGGAGATGCAGGTACTGACACGTGAGGCGAGTTAGTCGGCATAACTCTCCCCTCGCAGTTTGGTGAAATTTGTTCAATTTGTACAGATTGGCTTTTATTTAAAGTAGCATCAATACAGTTAGTACATAAATTTCTATTGGGCTCCACCTTGGCATTGGAACAAATGACACAGGTATCTTCCTCTGAATCAGACATGTTTAACACACTAGCAATAAACATGCAACTTGGTTACAATCTTATTAACAAAAACGTACTGTGCCTCAAAGAAGCACTAAACGATTAAATGACAGTTGAAATAATGAACTGAAAAACAGTTATAGCATCAATCTTTAAAACAACACAACTTTTAGCAAAGGTTTGTTCCCATTAGTAAAGTAACACTAATTAAATTTGAAACATAAAAATTACAGAGCAACGTTTTTAATCACAGTCACTATATAAGTCTCACAGCTCTGCTGAGAGAATCTACCTCCCTTCCAAAGAAGTTTGAAGACCCCTGAGTTCTGTTAGAGATGAACCGGATCATGCAGAAAATACTAGAGTAACTGACTGGAAATTTTTGATGCGTAGCAAAGAGCGCCAAAAAACGGCCCCTCCCCCTCACACACAGCAGTGAGAGAGAAACGAAACTGTCATAATTAAAACAAGCAACTGCCAAGTGGAAAAATAATGCCCAAATATTTATTCACTCAGTACCTCAGAAATGCAAACGATTCTACATTCCAGCAAAAACGTTTAACATGAAAAATACCTATTAAAAGGTTTAATGTACTTTTAACAGAGTAATTCCGGTGAAATACCATCCCCAGAATACTGAAGTGTAGAGTATACATACATGTCATTATAACGGTATGGCAGGATTTTCTCATCAATTCCATTCAGAAAATAAAAACTGCTACATACCTCAATGCAGATTCAACTGCCCGCTGTCCCCTGATCTGAAGCTTTTACCTCCCTCAGATGGCCGAGAAACAGCAATATGATCTTAACTACTCCGGTTAAAATCATAGTAAAAACTCTGGTAGATTCTTCTTCAAACTCTGCCAGAGAGGTAATAACACGCTCCGGTGCTATTGTAAAATAACAAACTTTTGATTGAAGTTATAAAAACTAAGTATAATCACCATAGTCCTCTCACACATCCTATCTAGTTGTTGGGTGCAAGAGAATGACTGGGAGTGACGTAGAGGGGAGGAGCTATATGCAGCTCTGCTGGGTGAATCCTCTTGCATTTCCTGTTGGGGAGGAGTTATATCCCAGAAGTAATGATGACCCGTGGACTGATCACACATAACAGAAGAAAGAGGGGTATCGATATTAATTCAATCCCCGATAAACTTTGTACACGAATCCACTATCACCGATGTAGAAGGCAGATATATAATTTTAAAAGGCCAACTAGACAATGTAGACACTGTCTTGTGTAATGTCTATGCACCCAATGAAAAACAACACTTATTTTTTGAAAGCCTCTCACACCTCCTGACACAATGGTCGCAGACCAGAATAATTCTAGCAGGAGACTTCAACATTCCCATGACAACTCAGGGTAACCCAAATAAAACACTTGGGTCAAACAAACTCCAGAGGCGCAGCAGTATCATTAAATCTATACATAACTCGCTGGGCTCCCACTCCCTACTTGATACATGGATTACCTTAAATGGCGACACAAATGAAACCACATTTTATTCAGCGGCACACAATACCTACTCTCGATTAGATTATATATACACTAGCCAAATACTGCAACCATTGTTAATTTCCACTTCTATCTTTCCATGTGTGTGGTCGGATCACTCTATAGTGGAGCTTAGCTTGAAAGGTTTGAGTGACCCTCATAGAATTAGGTCGTGGACCTATGACCCCGTACTACATAAAAACCCAGAAATACATTCCAAAACCTTGCAACACCTCACTGACTACTGGAAAATAAACTCAGGGACGACAGACAACCCAATCCAGGTATGGGCGGCGCACAAGGCAGTAATTAGGGGGACACTTATCCAGGGAAAGGCAATACATAACAGAAAAACAAGAAAAGACCTAACACAAGCACTGGGTGAAATAACACGACTGGAGAGACAACACAAGCTGAAAGGTAGCCACTCTATACTAAGGGCACTACAAAACAAAAGAGAACTAATAGCAAAACACATGACGTCTCAAGCCACCAGAGCCATAATGAGACTGAAATCTCAATACTTTATATACGCCAACAAGCCGGATAGGTATTTGGCCCATAAGATCAGTAGAGATTTCGAGCAGCCAATATAGCATTAATTGAAAAAAAAGACGGCACTAACACCACCCATCCCCAAGAGATAGTTAACACATTTGGGGAATTTTATGCAGAACTTTATAACGGCCAAAAAGTTAAACATTCTCCGGAAGTGGAGAGACTCGCACAAGATTTTTTGGGATCTACCCCCCTGGAAAAATTGACGGAGGAAGATAGAGATGATTTGAACAAACCCATAACAAAAACAAAATTTATGCTTACCTGATAAATTCCTTTCTCCTGTAGTGTGGTCAGTCCACGGGTCATCATTACTTCTGGGATATTAACTCCTCCCCAACAGGAAGTGCAAGAGGATTCACCCAGCAGAGCTGCTATATAGCTCCTCCCCTCTACGTCACCTCCAGTCATTCGACCAAGGACCAACGAGAAAGGAGAAGCCAAAGGGTGTAGTGGTGACTGGAGTATAATTCAAATTTTTTTTACCTGCCATAAAAAACAGGGCGGGCCGTGGACTGACCACACTACAGGAGAAAGGAATTTATCAGGTAAGCATAAAATTTGTTTTCTCCTGTTAAGTGTGGTCAGTCCACGGGTCATCATTACTTCTGGGATACCAATACCAAAGCTAAAGTACACAGATGACGGGAGGGACAGGCAGGCTCTTTATACGGAAGGAACCACTGCCTGAAGAACCTTTCTCCCAAAAACAGCCTCCGAAGAAGCAAAAGTGTCAAATTTGTAAAATTTGGAAAAAGTATGAAGAGAAGACCAAGTTGCAGCCTTGCAAATCTGTTCAACAGAAGCCTCATTCTTAAAGGCCCAAGTGGAAGCCACAGCTCTAGTAGAATGTGCTGTAATTCTTTCAGGAGGCTGCTGTCCAGCAGTCTCATAGGCTAACCGAATTATGCTACGAAGCCAAAAAGAGAGAGAGGTAGCCGAAGCTTTTTGACCTCTCCTCTGACCAGAATAAACGACAAACAGGGAAGACGTTTGTCGAAAATCCTTAGTTGCCTGTAGATAAAATTTCAGGGCACGGACTACATCTAAATTGTGTAGCAGACGTTCCTTCTTCGAAGAAGGATTAGGACACAAAGATGGAACCACAATCTCTTGATTGATATTCCTGTTAGTGACCACCTTAGGTAGGAACCCAGGTTTAGTACGCAGAACTACCTTGTCTGAATGAAAAATCAGATAAGGAGAATCACAATGTAAGGCGGATAACTCAGAGACTCTTCGAGCCGAGGAAATCGCCATTAAAAATAGAACTTTCCAAGATAACAGCTTGATATCAATGGAATGAAGGGGTTCAAACGGAACACCCTGTAAAACATTAAGAACTAAGTTCAAACTCCATGGTGGAGCAACAGTTTTAAACACAGGCTTGATCCTAGCTAAAGCCTGACAAAAAGCTTGAACGTCCGGAACTTCTGACAGACGTTTGTGTAAAAGAATGGACAGAGCTGAAATCTGTCCCTTTAAGGAACTAGCGGATAAACCCTTTTCTAAACCTTCTTGTAGAAAAGACAATATCCTCGGAATCCTAACCTTACTCCATGAGTAACTCTTGGATTCGCACCAATATAAGTATTTGCGCCATATCTTATGATAAATCTTTCTGGTAACAGGCTTCCTAGCCTGTATTAAGGTATCAATAACTGACTCCGAAAAACCACGTTTTGATAAAATCAAGCGTTCAATTTCCAAGCAGTCAGCTTCAGAGAAATTAGATTTTGATGTTTGAAGGGACCCTGGATCAGAAGGTCCTGTTTCAGAGGTAGAGACCAAGGTGGACAGGATGACATGTCCACTAGATCTGCATACCAAGTCCTGCGTGGCCATGCAGGCGCTATTAGAATCACTGATGCTCTCTCCTGTTTGATTCTGGCAATCAATCGAGGAAGCATCGGGAAGGGTGGAAACACATAAGCCATCCCGAAGGTCCAAGGTGCTGTCAAAGCATCTATCAGAACCGCTCCCGGATCCCTGGATCTAGACCCGTAACGAGGAAGCTTGGCATTCTGTCGAGGCGCCATGAGATCTATCTCTGGTTTGCCCCAACGTCGAAGTATTTGGGCAAAGACCTCCGGATGAAGTTCCCACTCCCCCGGATGAAAAGTCTGACGACTTAAGAAATCCGCCTCCCAGTTCTCCACTCCCGGGATGTGGATTGCTGACAGGTGGCAAGAGTGAGACTCTGCCCAGCGAATTATCTTTGATACTTCCATCATTGCTAGGGAGCTTCTTGTCCCTCCCTGATGGTTGATGTAAGCTACAGTCGTGATGTTGTCCGACTGAAACCTGATGAACCCCCGAGTTGTTAACTGGGGCCAAGCCAGAAGGGCATTGAGAACTGCTCTCAATTCCAGAATGTTTATTGGTAGGAGACTCTCCTCCTGATTCCATAGTCCCTGAGCCTTCAGAGAATTCCAGACAGCGCCCCAACCTAGTAGGCTGGCGTCTGTTGTTACAATTGTCCAGTCCGGCCTGCTGAATGGCATCCCCCTGGACAGATGTGGCCGAGAAAGCCACCATAGAAGAGAATTTCTGGTCTCTTGATCCAGATTCAGAGTAGGGGACAAGTCTGAGTAATCTCCATTCCACTGACTTAGCATGCACAATTGCAGCGGTCTGAGATGTAGGCGTGCAAAGGGTACTATGTCCATTGCCGCTACCATTAAGCCGATCACCTCCATGCATTGAGCTACTGACGGGTGTTGAATGGAATGAAGGACACGGCATGCATTTTGAAGCTTTGTTAACCTGTCTTCTGTCAGGTAAATCTTCATTTCTACAGAATCTATCAGAGTCCCCAAGAAGGGAACTCTTGTGAGTGGAAAGAGAGAACTCTTCTTTTCGTTCACCTTCCATCCATGCGACCTTAGAAATGCCAGTACTAACTCTGTATGAGACTTGGCAGTTTGAAAGCTTGAAGCTTGTATCAGAATGTCGTCTAGGTACGGAGCTACCGAAATTCCTCGCGGTCTTAGTACCGCCAGAAGAGCACCCAGAACCTTTGTGAAGATTCTTGGAGCCGTAGCCAATCCGAATGGAAGAGCTACAAACTGGTAATGCCTGTCTAGAAAGGCAAATCTTAGATACCGGTAATGATCTTTGTGAATCGGTATGTGAAGGTAAGCATCCTTTAAATCCACTGTGGTCATGTACTGACCCTTTTGGATCATGGGTAAAATTGTCCGAATAGTTTCCATTTTGAACGATGGAACTCTTAGGAATTTGTTTAGGATCTTTAAATCCAAGATTGGCCTGAAAGTTCCCTCTTTTTTGGGAACCACAAACAGATTTGAGTAAAACCCTTGTCCTTGTTCCGACCGCGGAACCGGATGGATCACTCCCATTAATAAAAGATCTTGTACGCAGCGTAGAAACGCCTCTTTCTTTATTTGGTTTGTTGACAACCTTGACAGACGAAATCTCCCTCTTGGGGGAGAGGATTTGAAGTCCAGAAGGTATCCCTGAGATATGATCTCTAACGCCCAGGGATCCTGGACATCTCTTGCCCAAGCCTGGGCGAAGAGAGAAAGTCTGCCCCCCACTAGATCCGTTCCCGGATCGGGGGCCCTCGATTCATGCTGTCTAAGGGGCAGCAGCAGGTTTCCTGGCCTGCTTGCCCTTGTTCCAGGACTGGTTAGGTCTCCAGCCTTGTCTGTAGCGAGCAACAGCTCCTTCCTGTTTTGGTGCAGAGGAAGTTGATGCTGCTCCTGCTTTGAAATTACGAAAGGAACGAAAATTAGACTGTCTAGCCTTAGGTTTGGCTCTGTCTTGAGGCAGGGCATGGCCTTTACCTCCTGTAATGTCAGCGATAATTTCTTTCAACCCGGGCCCGAATAAGGTCTGCCCTTTGAAAGGAATATTAAGCAATTTAGATTTAGAAGTAACATCAGCTGACCAGGATTTTAGCCACAGTGCTCTGCGCGCCTGAATGGCGAATCCGGAATTCTTAGCCGTAAGTTTAGTTAAATGTACTACGGCATCCGAAATAAATGAGTTAGCTAACTTAAGGGCTTTAAGCTTGTGTGTAATCTCATCTAATGGAGCTGATTCAAGTGTCTCTTCCAGAGACTCAAACCAAAATGCTGCTGCAGCCGTGACAGGCGCAATGCATGCAAGAGGTTGCAATATAAAACCTTGTTGAACAAACATTTTCTTAAGGTAACCCTCTAACTTTTTATCCATTGGATCTGAAAAGGCACAGCTATCCTCCACCGGGATAGTGGTACGCTTAGCTAAAGTAGAAACTGCTCCCTCCACCTTAGGGACCGTTTGCCATAAGTCCCGTGTGGTGGCGTCTATTGGAAACATCTTTCTAAATATTGGAGGGGGTGAGAACGGCACACCGGGTCTATCCCACTCCTTAGTAACAATTTCAGTAAGTCTCTTAGGTATAGGAAAAACGTCAGTACTCGACGGTACCGCAAAATATTTATCCAACCTACACAATTTCTCTGGTATTGCAACTGTGTTACAATCATTCAGAGCCGCTAACACCTCCCCTAGTAATACACGGAGGTTTTCAGGCTTAAATTTAAAATTTGAAATATCTGAATCCAGTCTGTTTGGATCAGAACCGTCACCCGCAGAATGAAGCTCTCCGTCCTCATGTTCTGCAAATTGTGACGCAGTATCTGACATGGCCCTAATATTATCAGCGCACTCTGTTCTCACCCCAGAGTGATCACGCTTACCTCTTAGTTCTGGTAATTTAGCCAAAACTTCAGTCATAACAGTAGCCATATCCTGTAATGTGATTTGTAATGGCCGCCCAGATGTACTCGGCGCTACAATATCACGCACCTCCCGAGCGGGAGATGCAGGTACTGAAACGTGAGGCGAGTTAGTCGGCATAACTCTCCCCTCGTTGTTTGGTGAAATATGTTCAATTTGTACAGATTGACTTTTATTTAAAGTAGCATCAATGCAGTTAGTACATAAATTTCTATTGGGCTCCACTTTGGCTTTAGCACATATAGCACAGATATCTTCCTCTGAATCAGACATGTTTAACACACTAGCAAATAAACTAGCAACTTGGAAATACTTTTCAAGTAATTTACTATAATATGCAAAACGTACTGTGCCTATAAGAAGCACAGAAAAAGTTATGACAGTTGAAAATTGATAAACTGAAAAGTTATAGCATCAAATCTTTGTAAAAAACACACTTTTAGCAAAGGATAATTAACCCTGATAGCAGAAAAAAAATATACAGAAATAAACGTTTTTTATCACAGTCAACTACAATCTCACAGCTCTGCTGTGAGTGATTACCTCCCTCAAAACAAGATTTGAAGACCCCTGAGTTCTGTAGAGATGAACCGGATCATGCAGGGAAGACAATAAACTTCTGACTGAATTTTTTGATGCGTAGCAAAAGCGCCAAAAAGGCCCCTCCCCCTCATACACAACAGTGAGAGAGATCAGTAAACTGTCATAAATTAAATAAAAACGACTGCCAAGTGGAAAAAATAGTGCCCAAACATTTTTTCACCCAGTACCTCAGAAAATTAAACGATTTTACATGCCAGCAAAAAACGTTTAACATAAATAAATTAAGTTATTAAAAAGCCTGTTGCTAGTCCCTGCAAATTAGACTAAAGTCTTATGCATACAGTATAATTCCAGTGAAGTGCCATTCCCCAGAATACTGAAGTGTAAAATATACATACATGACAGCCTGATACCAGTTGCTGCTACTGCATTTAAGGCTGAGTTTACATTATATCGGTATGGCAGAATTTTCTCATCAATTCCATTGTCAGAAAATAATAAGCTGCTACATACCTCTTGCAGATTAATCTGCCCGCTGTCCCCTGATCTGAAGTTTACCTCTCCTCAGATGGCCGAGAAACAGCAATATGATCTTAACTACTCCGGCTAAAATCATAGAAAAAACTCAGGTAGATTCTTCTTCAAATTCTACCAGAGAAGGAATAACACACTCCGGTGCTATTATAAAATAACAAACTTTTGATTGAAGGTATAAAACTAAGTATAATCACCACAGTCCTCTCACACATCCTATCTATTCGTTGGGTGCAAGAGAATGACTGGAGGTGACGTAGAGGGGAGGAGCTATATAGCAGCTCTGCTGGGTGAATCCTCTTGCCCTTCCTGTTGGGGAGGAGTTAATATCCCAGAAGTAATGATGACCCGTGGACTGACCACACTTAACAGGAGAAATTAGAAGTGGTTCTAGCAATCAGAGCCTTAAAACCGGGAAAGGCTGCAGGACCAGATAGCTTTCCCGGTGAATACTACAAACTATTTAGAGAATGCCTAGTTCCCCATCTAACTAAATTTTGCAATTACATAATGGAGGGTAACCCAGTTCCCCCTGAATTGCTCCAAGCAAAGATAATAGTCATACCTAAACCAGGTAAAGACCCAAAGAAATGCACCAGCTACCGACCCATATCTTTAATAAATCAAGATTTGAAGATCTTCACTAAATTTTGGCTAATAGACTCACACACATACTGCCCAAACTAATACACAAAGACCAGGTAGGCTTCATAAAGGATAGGGAAGCCCCGGACAACATTAGACGCTTGATAAATACTATATATTACTTAACTGAGACAAAAACGCCTTCTCTGCTCCTGTCTCTGGATGCGGAGAATGCGTTTGACAGGGTGGACTGGGGCTATATGAGGAAAGCTTTAGCCAGAATGAACTTTGGAGGTCCCTTTGTTGAGGCGATAGAAGCAATATATACTGGCCCGACGGCACAGGTTTCCTCAAATGGATATAGATCTGACACTTTCCCTATTTTAAATGGCACAAGGCAGGGGTGCCCACTGTCACCCTTGCTGTTTGCGCTATGCATCGAGCCATTAGCAGCGAAGATTAGGGCTACACCAGGCATCTCGGGAGTCAAAATAGGAGAGATTGAATACAAATTAAATCTGTTTGCAGACGATGTGTTAGTCACCTTGACCAAGCCTCTCTTCTCTCTGCCCAATCTCTATTCGATAATTGCTGATTTTTCAACACTCTCAGGATATTGAATCAATTTAGATAAATGCGAAATCATACCAATAGAGATCCCCCAACACACAAAGAAGTTATTAGGTATCAACTTTGAACTAAAGCAGACAAAACAGACATTAACATATTTAGGGGTAAAATTAACTCCACAGGTACACCAACTATACAAAGCCAATTATCTTCCGCTATATAAGTCCATAAGACAAGACATGCAGAAGTGGAAAAAATGTAACTTCTCCTGGATGGGAAGGATGTCAGCGGTAAAGATGACGATACTGCCCCGCCTGCTTTATCTATTCAGGGCCCTTCCCATAAAAATTATATATTCTGATATAGAGAGGCTACAGTTGGACATTTTAACATTTATTAGGGGTAAAAAGAATGCCAGAATAGCTAGCAAAATTATGACGAAACATAGGAGCCTGGGAGGCCTGGGAGTGCCGAACTTGATTGACTACTTTAAGGCCTCTAGATTAGCCCAAAACACACTAACACTCAGATCTAAACAGGAGGCTCTTTGGACACAGCTAGAATCCGACATGGGAAAGTGGAGTAAAACTGACGCTATATTGTGGAAATGTAAAACTACTACTCACAGAACAGATGCCTGCCTTTCGCTGGCCAGTCAGTGCACACAATATATCTGGTTAGAGTTAGCGCACAAAAAAGGACTATGCCCAGTGGGGTCAACATTGCAACCTATTCGATACCTACTACACGGGGAGTCACAGAGGGAAGTAGCTAAGTGGGAAAACAAAGGACTATATCGAGTAGCAGATTTGCTGGTTCAGAATAATGTAATGACTTTCACCCAAATTCAGGAGAAACTGGCCCCTATAAAAATTAATTGGTAATTGTATTTGCAGGTGACTTCGTCTCTACGGGCATACCTCAGAAAAACAAGTGACAAAAATAAATCAATGTTGGAGGGACTTTGCAGTTCACAGGGGAGACCGAAACATACCATTTCTATAATATACTTAGGTATTCAGAAAGCAAGATCTAAGACTAAAACCACACTAATGCTCAAATGGGAAGCAGACAGAGTAGACGGTAGACTTAGACACATGGTATGAGGTATTTAATACAGCTACGAAGGGATTGCTAAGTGCAGACTTGAGAGAAAATAGTCTAAAGACAACATTTAGATGGTACCTAACACCAACTAGAACCTCATATGTCACAAAACAACTCTAGACAATGCTATAGAGGGTGTGGGGAAGTGGGAACTTACCGACACATGTTATGGGACTGCACAGAGGTCCAAACCGTGTGGAAAACGCTCTCTTCCATGTTAAGCTATCTATTAGATGAACAAATCCACCTCAACATCACACAGGCACTACTACATGAAAGAATTAAAAAATACAATAAGCCAATAAATGCCTTTATTAGAATCCTATGCACGATAGTACGAACCTGTATAGCCAAACATTGGAAGGTGGATACACCCACCTGGCCAGAAATCAAAAATAAAATTCAACACACATATAACATGTATGAATGTGCAGCTTGGTCGCTAAACACAAAAGATAAAAATGATGAAGTATGGTATTATTGGATACTTATAGATGGCTTTAACTGGTCTGCTTAGACGGCTAGATAGGACTAAAAGGAGCAACAACTAGGGACTTGTGAGGCATTATAGGAATTTAAGACAGGTAAACCACTTCCCGGCATCCAGACACTTTTTTATAACTGTTTCAGTTTGTTTTAGTTATTAGTTTGTTACTAGAGAAAAGAAAACCACAAAAAGTTGATGTAAGTTATCTTACGCTTTGTAATGCAACAATAAAGACCACCCACTCAGCTATGGACTTTCTGGGACTAACCAACACGGCAATGTAAAAGGGTGAAGAGCACATAAGACGGAATATAGAGAGCTTATAGATGTATCAGCTGATGGCAACTGATAGTGACAATTGTATATGTTGAATTTGATGATGCCTGTAGACATATAACACTTGCTCTGTTGTTGCACAAATGAAAGTTTTTCAATAAAAATGATTTAAACATAAAAGGACAGTAAACCCAAAACATTTCTTTCATTATTTAGATAGAGAATACAATTTAAAAAAAGTTTTCAATTTACTTCTATTATCAAATTTGTTTCGTTCTAATGTTATTCTTTGTTGAAGGGATACCTAGGTAGGTAGCGTGCACATGCCTGAAGCATACATGACAGGAAATAGTGCTGCCATCTAGTGCTCCTGCTAATGTATAACATTGTTGCAAAACTGCTGCCATATAGTTTTGTGGGATGATCTCTCAATGGTGAGTATTTGTCTGGGGTAAGCCAAGATACACATTTATTGAAAAAAGATTTTCTGCATTATTGCGTAGTCTAAATACACATTTTAAAACACATGAAAAACATCAGATAAAAGATAAAATGGTGATGAAAAATTATTTGTCTCGTCAAGCAACTGGTTATCAAAATTTTTGTTCCAAATTTACCACACACCACAGTAGGCAAGACTGCAGAATACAACAGGATGTGATTGAAAATGAGTCAAACCTTTTGTTATTATGTTGCATGCAAGTAATAATTTTCCTGTAGTGCAAAAGCTAAATGCACTTTTCAGAAGACAGAAAACATTCAAATTGTATCAACTAAGGATGTGATGAAATATTTGAAGAAAAAAAAAGTAAAAAACAAGTTTCTCAGTAACCTGGCTTCTGTGGTGGCGCAACAATTCACTTGAGTGCTTGATACATTATCTTTGTTTATTGTGCCATACCATTCCTTACCTTACGTATCTAGGTTCTTTTTTACCTTCCACAACCTCCTGATCAACCTCAACACACACAATGTCAGAATTTGGAACTTCAAACATTGGCTCCAGGAGAAGAGTTTCCTACAGAAGCAAATAAAAGCTTTAACTAATTTACCACTTTAGGAAATTATCAGAAAAATCAAATCTCTTTAATAAACGGGGTATAATGACATAAGTCATGGCGCACTCACCATAATGGACCGTAGTCCCCTAGCACCAGTTTTTCTTTCAAGAGCAAGTCTTGCTATGGCCCTTAAAGCATCTTCAGTGACATTCAACTCACACTATATAAAACAAGGACAAGTTAGATTTTTGATACATTGATAAAATAACCACACCACAAAATAGACTTTTTACATACATTTTGTAAACTTTTAGGATGCACAAATAGACTATACATAAAAGATTTTTATAGCTTTATAAAAAACATATAATTCAAAGCAAAATTAAGGCACATAGAAGTCAAAATAAAAAACTTTCATTATTCAGTTTAAAAAAAATAAAAAAAAATAATCTAAAATAAACAAATGATCTTTTATCACTTGGTAACCTATGTTTAAACTAAGCTCATATCCATGAGAGCAGACTGGGACATGCTGAAGAGCCTGCATGTGTCAATGTACAAAATGTCTTCAAACACTGTTGTCATATAGTGGTCAAGAAAACATTAATTCCACTGAGTCAACCTAGGTATGCTCTCATGGAAAGGAGAGACTTTTTTTTTTTTTTTTTTTTTTTAAAAGATACCAAAAGAGAGATGTAAATTTGATGAGGTAAATTTGATTTCTTTAGTTGGTCAAATAAAAATTAAACTTTAAACAGAACTTTGAATAGACCATACATCTCACATTGATATGCTGTACGTTGGTCAACACCATCCCTGACTTCAAGACATAAAAAAAAAAAAAAAACATAATCCTATATTCAGTTTACAAAACATGCAGTTAACATTAAAGCCAAGATTACAGTTGACAATGAAAAACAAAAATCAAACCTTATCCATGCTGAACAGGGCTTGGTATTGAGGTATCACTGCATTGCGTGGCTCTGTGAGAATGCGCACAAGTGTTTGTTCATCCAAGCTGTGGAGAGGAACCACTACTGGTAGACGGCCCACAAACTCTGGAATCATGCCAAACTCAATAAGGTCTCTGGCTTCTACATGTCTGAGGAGCCGATCCTTTTCCTCAATGTCTTGTACTGCGTTAGATTCTGAGCTTGTGTTGGCAAGATCAGCTGCTGCTGCTGCCCTGCGTCCTTTGCCCAAACTGGAGATAATGCCGAATCCCAAATACTGCCAAGCAAAAAGTAATTTTTAATAGATCACAGTCAAAATCTTATCAACAAGCTCTCCAGAAAACAGACCTTTAATACAAGCACTTTTTATGACCTAAAATCAAATTATTTGTACCATCACATTTTTGATATTAAGGAATATATTACAATGGGTCTTTGCAAATATTGACTTGCAGTGGCTACACTAGTCAAACCCTGATTACACTAGAGCTGCAGTAATAGCTGAATTAAAAACTACTTTGTGGGTGTAGTAGTATTTATCTTATGCTTTAGGCAACAAACTGCCTAAAAAGCATTAAAAGGGACAGTCCAGACCAAAAAAACATAATTTATGCTTACCTGATAAATTTATTTCTCTTGTGATGTATCGAGTCCACTGATTCATCCTTACTTGTGGGATATTCTCCTCCCCTACAGGAAGTGGCAAAGAGAGCACCCACAGCAGAGCTGCCTATATAGCTCCCCCCTTAGCTCCACCCCCCAAGTCATTCGATCGAAGGCTAGGAAGAAAAAGGAGAAACCATTGGGTGCAGTGGTGACTGAAAGTTTAAAAATAAAAAATATATGCCTGTCTTAAAAAACAGGGCGGGCCGTGAACTCGATACATCACAAGAGAAATAAATTTATCAGGTAAGCATAAATTATGTTTTCTCTTGTAAGATGTATCAAGTCCACGAATTCATCCTTACTTATGATACCAATACCAAAGCTTTAGGACACGGATGAAGGGAGGGACAAGACAGGGACCTTAAATGGAAGGCACTACTGCTTGTAGAACCTTTCTCCCAAAAATAGCCTCAGAAGAAGCAAAAGTATCTTATTTAGAAAATTTGGAAAAAGTATGAAGCGAAGACCAAGTCGCCGCCTTACAAATCTGTTCAACAGAAGCCTCATTTTTAAAAGCCCATGTGGAAGCCACAGCTCTAGTAGAATGAGCAGTAATCCTTTCAGGAGGCTGCCGTCCAGCAGATGACGGATGATGCTTTTCAGCCAAAAGGAAAGAGAGGTAGCCGTAGCCCTTAGACCTCTCCGTTTACCAGAATAAACAACAAACAAAGAAGACGTTTGACGGAAATCTTTAGTTGCTTGTAAGTAGAATTTTAAAGCACCAACCACATCAAGATTGTTTAACAGATGTTCCTTCTTAGATGAAGGATTAGGACACAAAGAAGGAACCACAATCTCTTTATTGATATTCTTATTAGAAACAACCTAAGGAAGAAACCCAGGTTTGGTATGTAAAACCACCTTATCTGCATGGAAAACAAGGTAAGGGGAATCACATTGTAAAGCAGATAGCTCAGAAACTCTTCGAGCCGAAGAGATAGCAACTAAAAACAAAACTTTAAAAATCTGTTAAAATCTGACAGCGCTCAACCTTGTGTCTGTAGCTCCTAGTATTGTGGGTACCAGCGCCCCCAAAAAGGTGAATGTAGTGCTAAAAATAAATACACAGAGCGCCTCCTAAAAGGCTAAGACACTGGTAGTGACAAGATTATTTAAATAAAAAATATAATTTATGTAAGAACTTACCTGATAAATTCATTTCTTTCATATTAGCAAGAGTCCATGAGCTAGTGACGTATGGGATATACATTCCTACCAGGAGGGGCAAAGTTTCCCAAACCTTAAAATGCCTATAAATACACCCCTCACCACACCCACAATTCAGTTTAACGAATAGCCAAGAAGTGGGGTGATAAAAAAGTGCGAAAGCATATAAAATAAGGAATTGGAATAATTGTGCTTTATACAAAAAAATCATAACCACCACAAAAAAGGGCGGGCCTCATGGACTCTTGCTAATATGAAAGAAATGAATTTATCAGGTAAGTTCTTACATAAATTATGTTTTCTTTCATGTAATTAGCAAGAGTCCATGAGCTAGTGACGTATGGGATAATGACTACCCAAGATGTGGATCTTTCCACACAAGAGTCACTAGAGAGGGAGGGATAAAATAAAGACAGCCAATTCCTGCTGAAAATAATCCACACCCAAAATAAAGTTTAACGAAAAAACATAAGCAGAAGATTCAAACTGAAACCGCTGCCTGAAGTACTTTTCTACCAAAAACTGCTTCAGAAGAAGAAAATACATCAAAATGGTAGAATTTAGTAAAA